>NW_026068244.1:276889-307600 GCF_014885135.2 Alexandromys fortis
AGTCTTAGGTGGGACAATAGCTTCCGCCTAATAGAAGTTTGGGGAAGATTTCATAGATATTGCATATAAAGCATCCAGCACAGGCTTGTCAGAGAGCAGGTGTCAAAAATAGGAGCGATCATTTCTTAATAGGGGCAAGTGGGAAATAAGATTGGAAAGATTTGAATCAGGTTTTCATAGGACCTGGAGTGCCAGTCTTATTCTTGTGACACTGAGGAACCTTGGCAGGCTTGTCAGCAGGAGAGTAAATTGATCCTAAAAAAAAAAAAATTGTGGCATTGTTCCCTTAGTCTGGTCTGAGAAAGGAATAGAAGCCCTTGGCCCAGGAGCTCTTGGGTTAAAAATCTTTGCCTGCATCTGAGTTATTTGTAACCTGTTGTCATGGCAACAAGTTGGCAAGCGAGCAAGCCAGTGCTGCAAGCTCCTGACAGTGGGGCGGGGAGGGCAGTGGGAGAAGACAGAAGATTTGGAAAGGGGTTTATCTGTGACCAGTGTCTCACTTTCCTCTGATTTGCTCAAAGCTTTTCAGCTGCAGATGAGGGTGAGTGTCCTCTAGGGAGAATTATTGGACGTTAGTGCCTTTCCTCCCCAATCTCCTGATATTTCAGACGTGAAAATAGACCGAAAGAGGTCCAGCAGCTGGCTCAAGGCCACAAAGCAAGTCAGGGACAGAGAGAGTAGTAGCCCCCATCCCCTTTTTAAAAGCACTCCATATCATGGAACTGAAGCACCTGGAGTAAGCCCTTGAGAACAATTCATCCACTATCCCTCCACAACACAACACACACACACACACACACACACACCTGTCTCTTTGTTGTTCTTTCTCAAATAGGAAACTAAGACCCAGAGTGGTTTACAACTGACTGGACAACACACAGCTCTTCTGAGATTGAGACTGGTGATCCCTTAGACCTCTATGCTGACTGCCAACATAGAGCCTCCCACGGTAATATTGGTTCATCGGATTTGGACTTTGATGGCCTTCAAAGGCATTGTGTGTTCTGGTCACATAGCCCCTTCCCCATAGCCTCTTCAATTGAACGCAGGGATGTCAGGATTAGCCACTTTTCTCATTGATATGGCAAAATACCCAACAGAAGCAACTTAAGGTGAGAGGGCTTATTGTGGCTCACAGACTGAGGGTACAGTCCATCATGGCAGGGAAGGCATGACGGCAAAGCAGGCGGTGCTGGGTCTCATTGCAGCCACAGTCGTGATCCAGGAGAGATGAATGCTGAGATCCCTCCCTTTTCATTCAGTCTGGAACTCCAGCCCATAGGACAGGAGCCTCACATTCAGGATGCATCTTCCCCTCCTCAGTTACTCCTCTCTGGAAAAGCCCTCACAGATAAACCCAGAGTCTCCTAGGTGATTCCAAATCCAGTCAAGTGTGCGAGGGTGATTTACTGTCAATGTACCCTCCTGCCTGCAGCAAGGTCAGCACTGTTGTGTAAATATCATGCAACCCCACTCACTCTGACCCAAGTCACCTGCAAGGCTAGGTACTTCGTGAACCCTGAGCATTCTTTCTCTCTGGAGCACATGTGGACTTCAGAGGACCACTTCTGGTCTTGGCTCTCTCCTTTTGTCATGTTGATCCCGAGCTCGAGCTCAGATCATCAGGCTTGGTGGCGGCACATGCATGTGCTGAGCCATCTTGCCAGCCCTTGGCGTCATCTTATGCAGTGCAGTCCTCACAGTTTTTCTCTGTCTTTGGATTTAGCAGATGGAAGCCCAAAGGCCCAGAAAAATACAAGGTGACTGGCTGTTGAAATAGGAGCGGCGGCGGGGCTGCGTCCCCAACACCCCGGCCGCTTGGCTAGCTCATGCCCGAAATAACAACACACAAACTGTATTCATTTAAAGAACTGCTTGGCCCATGAACTCTAGCCCTTACAGGCTAATTCTCGCACCTGGACTAGCCCATTTCTAATGATGTGTGTAAGCACCCCAAGGTGCGCTTACCGGAAAGATTCTAGCCTAAGTCCATCGTGGGTTGCAGCTGCCTGGGAGAGCTGAGCATGGCGTCTCTGCTCCAGCAGAGCTGTCGGGTCTCTCCGGGAGCAGAGCAGAGTCTGACCTCACTTCCTCTTCCGCCCAGAATTCTATTCTGTTTACTCCTCCCATCTATGTTCCAAGCTGAGGCCAAGCAGTTGGTTTATTATAACTTAACCAATGAAATCAACAGATTGATATATGACACTCCCACATCACTTCCCCTTTTTCTGTTTAAACAAAAAAAAAAAAAAAAAGAAGGCTTTAACTTAACATCCAAAGCTCTAGAAATGACAGAGACATCTCGCTGCCTGGACAGTCACCCAAAGTTCCTCTGTACCGTTGGGGCATCCATCTTCGGCCTACAGGCCCATAGTTTCCAGCAGACATTTCCACAAAGCAGGAAATTTCAAAGGCAGTCACTATCTGCTTGTCCTGAAGAATGTCTTGCAGACTCTTTCATGAATCAGGAACCCCGAAAGATCATCTCACCTTTAGGCAAGTTCAGCAGTCCTCTCTCTGCGGGTTCTCTGTGTCCAGTTTATGCAATAGTCCAGGCAAGAGCAGTTTCTTGCCCAAATGGCTATCAAACTCCATAAGGATCCTCTTCGATGCCCATCTTCCTCTTGAAGTAGATTGGTGCTGCCAGGAGCAGAGTGTCTCATTGTCATGAAAAGTCCTAAGTTATTAAAACATGTAAAATGCCATATTCTCTAGCCTTTGAAAGATATGAAGAATGCCTATCTAAAATATATCTATGCACATCTAGAAAATCTTAACTAACATAACTACAAGCTTAACTACTATTAATGATTATTCATTAACAACCTATATACATTCAAAATTGACCTTAAATCTCTATCAATAAAGCAAAATCTATACTAATGCAAATTATTCATATCTATATCATATCCCCCTTTAAATGTAAAAGAACATTTATAAACAATATTTGGGAACATGGGCGCAGTTTTTTCTCTCCAAACTGCTTCCTGCTGAATGGGGGCGTCGTTAATTAGGTCTTTCATGGTATAACCTGTGTGCTAGTTTCATCTCAGTTGGCAGTTGAGCGAAGCAATTTTCTGAAGGTATTCACAGCAACCGTTCAGGAGGGCGTGGTCCATCATACCATATCGGAATAGAAGAAATGAACAGGGTCTCATCCTCTGTGAAAACAAAAAAAGAAACTCCTTTCCAAAGTATCATGTCCTTAGATCCAAATTTCAAAGTCAAGGCATCAAAATCTCTACGATGGATTAGTTCAGCAGCATTTATAAACAAATATCTTTTGGCAGCTGTTGCTCCTTCCTCAGCATTCAAACAATTCAAAGAGAGCATAATAGTATACAGTATCAAGATTCTCTGTGTATTTTCCATCTTTGTACGCTTTATTTTAACCTCTATTTCGTTTATTTTTACTTTTATATTCTCTGTATCTCTTTGACCTGGAATAACTCTGTAGACCAGGCTCTCCTTGAACTCTCAGAGATCCGCCTGTCTCTGCCTCCCAGGCATTGGGATTAAAGGTGTTTGCTACTACACCTTGAACTCACAGAGATCTGTTTGTCTCTGCCTTCTAGGCACTGGGATTAAAGGCGTGTGCTACCACACCTTGAAGTCACAGAGGTCAATCTCCCTCTGCCTCCCAAGCGTTGGGATTAAAGGCGTGTACTACCACACACAACTTCTCTTTTTCTTTTTTTTTTTTAAGAACTTTTAACTTTTAGCTTGCATATATTTTTAACACACTGTAAATCATTTAAACATTTTCTTTGTCTTTGAATCTCTTTACTGTATATCTCTGTTTTTCTGACCACACGAGCCTTTAAATTACTGAGCAATATGAGTAGGATTAAAGCCGTGGCTTTGCCAGCTAGATCCAGTCCATTCCTTAGCTTTCCAGCCTCATGGCGGAGATACAGGCTGTAGCCATGTTTATAGCCACAATTCTATGGCGTTTCAAGGTCCCTGCCAGCCAGTGAGCTACAACAGACAACAGTCAAGTCCTCTCTCGGTAGTTGGCCCTCCTGCCTCAGTCAGAGTTTGCCCTGGCAGGACGGCCCAGAAAGCCGGCATTTTTAAACAGCACAGCTTTTTTCCTGCTACGGCTGAAAACCGAAAAGCATGCGTTCAGCTTTTCACCAACACCGTTTAAGTGTTTCGTGGCAGGACCTCTTAATGAGCTGCAGGGTTTTGCAGCTGAAGCTGAGTCAGGAAGCCTCTCTTAGATGAGAGCGCTTGCTTGCCTCTAGCAAGCGGAGCAGACCCAAGAAATTTCTGCTACCAAGAAAACATGCTTCACTCCATTCTTTCCCAAGCTTTCTCAGGCTTTTTGTGGATTCAGTTAGCCACACGTCTGGGCGCCATCTGTTGAAATAGGAGCGGCGGGGCTGCGTCCCCAACACCCCAGCCGCTTGGCTAGCTCACGCCCGAAATAACAACACACAAACTGTATTCATTTAAAGAACTGCTTGGCCCATGAACTCTAGCCCTTACAGGCTAATTCTCGCACCTGGACTAGCCCATTCCTAATAATGCGTGTAAGCACCCCAAGGTGCGCTTACCGGGAAGATTCTAGCCTTCGTCCATCCTGGGAGAGTGTAGCATGGCAAGCATGGCGTCTCTGCTCCAGAGCAGAGCTGTCCAGTCTCTCCGGGAGCAGAGCAGAGTCTGACCTCACTTCCTCTTCCGCCCAGAATTTTATTCTGTTTACTCCTCCCACCAATGCTTTAACCTATGAGGCCAAGCAGTGTGTTTATTATAACTTAACCAATGAAATCAACAGATTGATATATGACACTCCCACATCAACTGGCCCAAAGTCACACAGTGAGTCTTAGCCTGATTCCCTCCTTCTCCAGAAAGGTCTTTCTGCCTGTCCTATTCCATGGCCCACAGAGTTCCTCTGGTGCTTCTCTGTATGTTTACACTCATGCAACACACCCCACTCTCTGTCCTCTGTCTTGTGTGCACAAATGCCTGTCTCCTCATCGCTGATCCCACTAGATCTGGCGAGTTTCCTCCTGTCTGTCAAATCTACCACTTATCCTCTGCCACTGCCCTGGTCTAGTTGTAATGTCCCTCACGGAAATGACACTAATTCTGCACCCTAGCTTCTAGACTCTCCATTTTTAGATGAATGCGCTGCACACTCGCAGTGAGAGGACGTTGGCCCAGAGCCAGTGCATTCTTTCCGTCTATCGTGCCTCATTTGCCGCAGGATGAAGTTCTAGCTCCTTCTTTGGTAGTTAAGGCCATCCAGTTTTTCTATTCTAGGTATCTTTGCAACCTAAGTTTTTAATTAAAGGCCTTTTACGCTGACTCCTCTGACCCAGTGAACTCAGCTGTCCAAGTGCAACTTCATCTAGCAGCCAACTTTGATTCTTCCGTTGGATCAGGTTCTTGCCTTTGGGCTCTCAAAGTCTGACAAGTTCCTCTTTACTGCCTACATAGTCTGGCTCTAACAGCCTATCACATTGAAAGCTCTTTGAGGCAATGGCCCTGTTTCTACTGAAACTCGGGGCCTGACTCTATCCAGAGGAATGGTCAATGAATATTCATTGAATGAATTAAAATATGCCAATGATTTGATGACCAGTAAAATTCACATTAAGTTTCATGATTGCTTGCTCCTACTCAAGAGAACCCCGGGTGGTGTCACCTGGTACCTGACAATTTCTCCACTACTCCATGGCCTGGTTTATCTGGAAGGAGGTGTGTCTTGGGTCTTCTGATCCAGGGTGGGATGGCTCAGTAACCCAAATCAATTAGATCATAACCAAAACATTTTAATGTTTGTCTTTTAAGGGATTAAGAGGGAATGAGACGTAGGGACACTGCAGGAGAATAAATAACAAAATAAATAAACAGAATGACTTAAAGCAGAAGACACAGGTCAGGCATAGTGTCGCCATGCTTGTAATCTGAGCATTTGCCAGAAGGTTGGGGGGGACTGAGAGTTTGAAGGCAGCCTGCAGCCTGGTCTTAAAAAAAAAAAAAACCAAACTCTCAAGAATCCAAGGGCTAAAATATAGATTGGTAGTATAGCTCTTGTTTAGTATGCACAAGACCCTTTATTGGGTCCTCAGTACCGCCATCTATCCTGCCACCGCCACAACAGAGACAGGTCAAGAATCTTAAACAAACTCATGAGACTAATTGGAGGAGCATAGGAGCATTAGTAACTGAGCCCTCTGCCCCAAAGTCCCAAAACAACAAAATACCCCATTCTCTATAGAGCTAACATATGTTCATTGGTGTAAACAATTTCTACACCCAAATACAACCAATGCTAGAATTTTGATTATTTATTTAGTCTTTATTTTAAGCATAAAAAAGTTTGAGATCATGCTGTCTGTTCAATTCTATGCTTCCACTGTCTCACAAACGTTTCCAGTTAAATTTCTTTAACTTTTTAAAAAACATTTATTAGTTCATTCTGTGTGTATGGGGCATGTATAGAGAGAGGTCAGGGGACAACTTGTGGAAGTCTGTTTTTTCCCTCCACCACGTGGATTCCTGGAAACAAACTCAGGTCATCATGCTTGCCACCTTTGCCTGGTGAGCCATCTTTCCAGGTTCCAATTCAAATTCCTTATAAAAGCTGAGCGTGGGTGGTGCACACCTTTAATCCCAGCACTCGGGAGGTAGAGGCAGGCGGATCTCTGTGAGTTCGAGGACAGCCTGGTCTACAAGAGCTAGTTCCAGGACAGGCTCCAAAGCTACAGAGAAGCCCTGTCTTGGGAAAAAAAAAAAAAAACCAGAGTTCTTTATAAACATTTAATTAGCACAAAACATTCCATTGAATGGATACAGAATTTGTTTCTGTAATGGTTTTGTTATAGTCATATTTTTTGCTATGTTTTTATTTTTCAGGGGAATGATAAGGGCTCACACAGCCCAGAGTTGCCTTGAGCTCAGTACATAGTCGAAACTGGCCTTGATCTCATCTGCCACCCTCCACTTCCCAAGTGCTGGGGTTAGGGTTTACACCTGGCTTTCCCTTGCTTTTCCCTTCTTTCTAAAGAAGATTTGTTTGGCTATGTTTAGGGCTTTCTTTCCTTGTATCTTATTTTAGGAGATAGTGCAGAGATTATTGTTTAAGAGAAAGCAGGAAAGCCAGTAGTATTTGGAGTGTGTAATAAATGCACAAGAGAAGAATCTTGATTGGCACAAGAAGGAATTAAGTGACAAACAAGTGCCAACTTTCATCCTCAGTTCCCCAGTTCTACAGCCAGGATCTCCACGGTTAGCACTTCCTTGTGCCGCTGTTTTGTAGATAGGCTAAGCCTACACAGTCATCCCTCAATAGCCAATAGGAACCGGTTCCAGGACTCTCCTTGGATACCAAAACCCACAGACATTCAAGTCCCTTATGTAAAATGATGTAGTATTTGCATAATAGCCTACACAATCCTCCCCTATACTTTAAGTCATCTCTAGATTATAATACCTAATATAATGTGAATGCTATGTAAATAGTTATTATACTCTGTTATTTAGGGAACAATGACAAGGAAAATTTTTTATATGTACAGTACAGATACAGTTTAAAAAATTATTTTCAATTTTTAGTTGAAACTGCAGATGTGGGAGTCATGGAGTCCAGTCATTTCCAGGTTCTGGGACCTAGAATGAGGACACAGGCTTGTGCGCTTGTGCACATCTAAGGAGTTCTTTGGTCTTTTTGGCTTCTTTTTGGTTAGCATTTCTGTTTTTGAACAGGATTTCACTACGCAGCCCTGGCTGGCCCCAGGTTGCTCTCGAATTTACTGCAATCATCCTGTTTCAGCCCCCAGAGTGCTGGTTACAAGTGTGAGTCACCACACTTAGCCTGTAAGTTCTTAAGATTTTGTAAAAGTAAAATATTACATCATTTCCCCCCCTCCATCTTCTCCTTCAAACTCCTCTCATTTCCTTTCCCACTCCCTCTCCAATTTATGGCTTCTTTTTCATTAATTATTGTTGGCACACTTGTATATAAATATGACCTGCTGAGTCATTTAGTATTGCTTGTATGCGATTTCAGGGCTGAGCAATTGGTATTGGATAACCAATTAGGCCCTCATCCTGGGGCATTGTACGGCTTCCTTTTTTCTCAGAAGGAAATCGTTTGTATCTTTTCATCTACATCGGGATGCTAACTGTTGTTGAGGTTGTTCCGGTTTTGTTTTTTCAACCACGTTGCTGAGATGTCATGGATATAGCTTCCTGTTATAGCTAGAAGATAGAATGCCACAGCAGACATCCTGGCCTTCTGGATCGTATAATCTTTCTACCTCTTTCCCTGCTCCTTAGGTGCAGGAGTTGCCTTGCAGATGTTTCTGTCTATTGGGGCTGGGAGCCCCATCATCAGTTTCTCTCTGCATTCTGACCAGTTGTGGTTTTCCTGAACCAGTCTCCGTGTCTTGCAAAAGTAAGTTTCTTTAATGAGGGCTGAGAGCTACACTTACCTGTGGGTAAAAGAATAAATATTTAGCCTGCAGTTAGGGATTCTGCTGGTTTACTAAACTGGTGGTAGCAGGTTCTCATCTGAGATCCATGACCTCACTAGCAGGGGTAGCTGGCTAGGTTTCTGTTGTGCAGCAGGGTCCTCTGAGATCAAAACATTCCATTTCGCAGGGGCGCTTCCGAAGCAGGGAGGCGAACAACTGAAAAATAGCTTCAAGACTCCCTGAAACTGAACAGAGTCACCAGGCTCCTCGCTACCAGAGTAAACAATAAAAGCTGTTAGTCTTTCGCAGAGGAAAAACAAGCTGAGCTGCGCGGAAGACTCTCAGATGAGCCGAGCTTCCAAAAGACTCAGCGAACTGAAAACAGCAAAGACTCCGAGACCAGACTGTCTACTGAGCTGCCTGGAAGAGGTTTAGACCAACTGAGTCACTTGGAAGGGACACTTTTGAGCTTCCTGAAGACTGTGCAGTGTGCTCCAGGTTTCTCCGCTTTTGTGAACCGTCACCCATGCTGGCGTGGGACTTGGTGATGCAGTTGTCTTTGAGTCATTGCTACTCCTGTAATTAGCACCTTGGGGGCTGGAGAGATGGCTCAGAGGTGAAGAACACTGACTGCTCTTCCAGCGGCTCTGAGTTCAGTTCCCAGCAACCACACCGTGGCTCACAACCATCTGTAATGAGATCTGGCGCCCTCTTGAGGAAGAGAGCTAGTCCTGGTCAATTGCCCTCGTCAACTTAGACCGTGAAACCCAATATGGGTGAGTTCAACAGAACCACTCCCCATATACGGGCTGCCCATGTGTGCTTCAGCATTGTCAGGGCATAAATGTCATTTCAATTTCAAGTAACTCCTCACCTATTATGCTGGCTAGTTTCATGTCAACTTGACCCAAGCTAGAATTATCTGAAAGAAAGGAGCTTCAGTTGAGGAAATGCCTCCATGAGATCCAGCTGTAAGGCATTTTCTCAACTAGTGATCAATGAGGGAGGGCCCAGGCCATGGTGGGTCGTGCCATCCCTGGTCCTGGGTTCTATAAGAAAGCAGGCTGAGCACGCTGCGGGAAGCAAGCCAGGAAGCAGCACCCCTCCATGGCCTCTGTATTAGTTCCTGCCTCCAGGATCCTGCCCTGTTTGAGTTCCTGTCCTAACTCTGTGATGATAAACTGTGAAATGGAAGTGTAAGCCAGATAACCACCCCCTGACTTGCTTTTTCAACTTGTTTCATCCGGCAATAGAAACTCTAACACCCATGTTTCTGTAAGTAACTCCAAGAAAACTTACTGGTTCACTTTGTTGGACTTTGGTGATACCCATACTTTGGTCTCTGGTGGGTTCCCTATCTGGGGTGAGTAGACAGCCGTGTTTCCTATTCTCAGAAAAAGTTTTGTCACACAACAATTCCTAGTACCAAATATGATTTCCCTCCAGTTGAGGTGGCCTTACGTCCCATCAGACAGCTGTTAGTAAGCACCAAGATACGAGAGTCACTATGGCACCTTGGGGATATCTTGCCACGCTGATCATTGTTGTGGTTTGTAGCTATTCCAGTGGGGTAGGGCTATTGATTACTTTCTTCCCTTGGCAGCTAGCATAGCAACTTCTTTAGGGAAGATGCTACTGGGTCACACCCAGCTGGTTTGTTCCCTGTCCTGTATCCAAAGTGTGTGGTTTCTTCAGCAGTAGGGAATTACCTTCAACTTCTGGGCAACAACCAAGGTCAAAAGCCATAGCCTATATTGTTTTGGGAGTTGCTTGAATTCCCCTGACCAATAACTCAACCAAAGGTTCCTCATTCCTGGCAGTGGGGATTCAGTTAGCTAGTCTATGGTTCTTAAATAGCTTTATTGAGATATAATTCAAATTACTCTTTACAATATAGAATACCATGGCTCTTAGTGTATCCATATGGTTATCTAACCATCACTACAATGTATGATATTTTCATATTTCCACTAAGCTATCCTATACTCCACAGATATCACCCATCAGTATCCTCATTCCCCTACCCCAATGTAACCATTACTTTACTGTCTGTCTCTATAGGTTTATTAACATTTCATATGAAATAGAATAATACAGAATATGACCTCCTGTGACCAACTTCTTTGACTTAGTGTGTTTCCAAGGTTCATCCATATTGTAACATATAGTAGTATATTATTCATTTTTTAAAAGACAATATACAATGGACGCTACAGTTTTTTGTGTGCTTTTATTCAGCTACAATTGGTGTTTTGTTTTGGGTGGTGTTTTATCTTGTTTCCTTTGTTTTGTTGTTGTATTGGCTTTTTGTTTTTTTTTTTTTTCAGGAAGAACTTAAACTTGTGTGGGGGAGAAGATCAGGAAGGACTTGGAAAAGGGGAAGAATATGACCAAAATTTATTTAAAGCTAAAAATTGTTTGAAATAATAAAAATATAATAAAAATTCTCTGTGCTCTGTTTATTCCTTTTGCCTCCAACCCTTAGTAACCACTAATTTAGAATTTACTATTATTATTATTAATTATTTTATGTGCTTGTGTTTTGAGTTGAGAAGACAGCTTTTTTTTTTTCTGAGACAGGGTTTCTCTGTAGCTTTGGTGCCTGTCCTGGCATTTACTCTGTAGATCAGGCTGGCCTCAAACTCACAGAGATCCACCTGCTTCTGCCTCTTGAGTACTAGGATTATAGGCGTGAGCCACCACTGCCTGGTGAGAAGACAACTTCTTATAGTTGGTTCTCTCCTTCCACCTTTATGTGGATTCCAGCGATCAAAACTCAGGTAACCAGGGTTTCACAGCCGAGCTTTCATCCATTGAGGCATCTCATCAGTCCTAATCATGAATTTTTAAAGACAAGGTGTTGCTATGTAGCCCAGGCTGGCCTGGAACTTTGCATCCTGCTGCTTCAACCTCTCAAATGTCCAGATTAAGGGCATGGATTACTCACCAACCACTGATCTTTTTCTGGTGTCACCATAGTTTTGCCTTTTGCATGTTGGAATCATACAGCGTGTAGCCACCTTAGGTTGACCTCCTTCGCTTCACAATGCACCTTTAAATTTTTATTTTATGTGCATTGGCGTTTTGCCATGGATGTTGGGTCCCTGGAAGTGGAGTTACAGACAGTTGTGAGCTACTATGTGGGTGCTGGGAATTGAACCCGGGTCCTCTGCAAGAGTAGCCACTACTGTTAATCTCTCCAATTCCCCACCTTTAAGGTTTATCCATCCCTTTTTATGACTTGGCCGGCCATTTCTTTTTATTGTTGAATTAATACTCTATTGTACAGTTTATTCTAGTACTTCAGCAGGTAAAGCACATTTTGGTTGTTTCCAATTATGGGCAGCTATAAAAAAGCTGTTGTAAATGTTTATATGCAGATTTTTGTATGGATTTATTTTTAAGTCATTTGGGTGAATACTCAGAAATACAATTATTGGATTATGTGGGAAGATGATGTTTATCTTTGGAGTAACTCTTAAGCCATATCCCGAAATGATTGTTCTGGTTTGCATTCCTATCAGCGCTTAATGAGTTCCTCTTCTCACATCCTCATCAGCATTTGGTGTTGTCAGTGTTTGGAATGCAACATTTCTAATAAGTGTGTGTTGATAATCATTTTAATTTCCAATTTCCTAATGACACATGATGTTGAACATCTTTTAATGTCCTTCTTTGCTGTCTGTATATTTTCTTTGCTGAGGATCTGTTCAGGAATTTTGCCCATTTTAAAGCTGGTTTGTTTCCTTTTTGCCTTTGAAAGGATTTTTTGTTGCCAGGCGGTGGTGGTGCTTGTCTTTAATCCCAGAGGCAGAGGCAGGCGGATCTCTGTGAGTTTAAGGCCAGCCTGGTCTACAGACTGAGTTCTAGGCCAGCCGCAGCTACACAGAGAAACCCTGTCTTAAAAAAACAAAACAGGTAAGGTTCTTTGTTGCATGGGGGTGTGTGTTTCTGTGGTGGAGTCCATGCTTACTGGGTGTGACACCCTAGTTTGTTTGGTCCCCAGCACCAAAAAAGTTCATTGTATGTTTTGAATACCAGGCCTTCCTGTATTAGAGATGTATTTCCCCTTATACATGTGTTCATGTGCATGCATGTGTGTGGGTGCAAATGTACATGTATGTGGATGCTAAAGGTAAACCTATTGTTATTCCTCAGGCGCCATCCACCTTCTCCCTTGAGGTGGAGTCTTTCATTGGGGCCTGGGTGGGCTGACTGGCCAGTGAACCCAAGGGACTGTTGTTTCTCCACCTCCCAATACTGGAATTACAAGGGCATGCTTTCTCCATGGGTGCTGGAGATTGAACTTGGGTCCTCATGCTTGCATGGCAAATACGTTGCCAACTGAGCTCTCTCCCTAGCCCCCAGCAATGTTCCTTATAGCGAAAGATTCCTCTGAATTCTGTGTATTTAGTTATTACATCTCTTTAGTCTCACTATGGTAGAATTCTTCAGTCTTTGTGTTTTGTGGCACTGATATTTTTCAAGAGTACAGTCTAGTTATATTTAGACTGTCCCTCAATTTGAGTTTTTCGAGCAATTTTCATCACTCCATTTGGGTTGTACATTTTGGTCGGAAGATCACAGGAGTAATGATGTGTTCTTTTTGGAACATGGTATCACGAGGCAGGTGATGTCTATTTATTTCAATAATGATGATCGCACAGTTAAAGAATGCCTTCCAGATTTTGCCACAGAAAACTTCCTGTTCTTAATAGTATCTTGTGGAAAGATGTGCTTACTGTAATTATGTCTTTACTCAGACTTGAACCTACTAGTTTTTACATTCACCTGTAACAATTATCATTACCGGGATTGTCAAATGGTGATTTTCAAATGGCAATTTTCAAATGGCAATTTTCAAATGGCATCATTCTTTTGGCATTTTTTTCTAATGTAGAGGATAATTGTTGTTACACCTGGGTAAGGATATATGTGTGTGTGTGTGTATGTATAAATGAATATATATGGAGATATATATGAATATATATGTGGATATATAGGACTCAGTTTGTTATAGCATATTAGTATCATTCTTTTTGTTTTGTTTGGTTTTGTTTCTTTGAGACAGAGTTTCTCCATGTAATCCTGGCTGTCCTGGAACTCACTCCGTAGACCAGGCTGGCCTTGAACTTAGAGATCTACCTGACTTTGCCTCCAAGTGCTGGGATTAGAAGCATGCGCCACCACTACCCAGCTCATTCTTTATATTAACATTCAAATGTCCCATACTGAACTAGGAGGAAACCTTTTGTATTAGGCAGGATCCTCCATAGGAAAAAAATCAATAAAACACATATAGAGAGTTTTAATTAGATTGGCTGACAACACCATAGAGGCTGAAAAGTGGTCATTTTTGGGTAACAGAGTGGAAACTCTAAAAACAAGAAAAGCTCATGATATAACCCTTCAAACCTTGGCCCAGACCAAAGAACCAAGAACCCACCAGGATATAGACATGTACTGTACCCAGAGTTCAGACACCTGGAGCTCAAAATACACGGAATCTGATGTCCAAGGGCAGCAATCACAGGAAACACGTTCATTCTAGAAGGAAGAACTGGAGAGACAAAGATTGTTCCTCTCCTCCTCCTCCCCATTCCATTTGGGTCCTTATCTAATTAGATAGATGATTCTTAATCTTATTTAGAGTGGGTCTTCCTTCCTTATTCAGTTTGCTGCCCTTCTCTGGAAACACATACCTGGAAGCGGCGATTTCCCGCTTCCCTAGCATCCGTCAGTCTAATCAAGTTGACGGACAAATTTAACCAATACTCCATTCAAGCGGGTACCTGCATGCTTTTAGTCTTTGTGACTCCATCATTTTTTTTTGAGCTGTTCTTTATTTTCTCCCACCAGAAGATGTTCCAGACCTTTTCATTTCCTCAGCCCTGTAATCAGCCAACTTTCCAAAAAGCCTAGCTGTTTCGGCCAGATAATGACATTTAGAAACAAAGATTTGGATGTTTGGTGTTTATTGTAATATTTTAGAGTCTGCCTTTTCTATTTGGGAAGAAGCACTGAAGCCACACTGCTGACAACTAAATGCACTTGGTTGGAAGTGATGGGAGATTGACAGTGTCTTCCTGTTTTGATATTTCCTAAAAGCAGCTTATACCTGGTGACATTACCATAGAGATTTAGGTGGCACTTGAAGTGTTTGGCAATGAGGTTGGGCTATAACACTTGAAAGGATGCTAACACCTGATAACTTCCATTTAGGGAGAATTTGCTGAGTGTCACACAGTGTGCTGGGAGCCTTATAAACATTTGCTCAGATTCCCTATGGGAGTCATGGAATGAGACCGGCCTGACTGACAAGTTAGAACTGAGTCAGGAAAGAACTCCGAAAACTCGAGCTACATCACTGTCACACACTTGGTCTACTTGGGGGACTCCTAGAACTGGGTGTGGGGCCTGTTACCTAGTGCTTTGGGTGGCTCTGAGGAACCTATTTCTCATGTCGGGTTGCCTTGCCCAGCCTGAATAGGGTGGGGAGAGGGGAGAATCTTGGTCCTGCCTCAACTTGATATGCCATGCTTTGTTGACACCCTTGGAGGGGGTGCTGCCCCTTTCTGAGCAGAAACAGAGGAAGGGTGGGTTGGGGGTGGAGGGGAGGACGTGGGGAGAGTGGGCGGAGAGGAAGGGAGCGGCTACAGTTAGTATGTGAAATAGACAAATGCATTTAAAAAAAGCTCAGAAAGATCAGGTGGTAGAAGACCCCATGTACTGTGGGGGAGAAGCAATGTATCTTTGGTATTTGGAAAAGGCACCCTAGTGTAATAAACTGCAAGCTAAAACCTTGACATTCTCAGACTAATTTTACCACCCACTGATTGGGAGAGCTGAGGTAGCTATATATTCCTTTTAAACATTAGTGTTCCTATCTGGCTACATCTTTTGTTTGTTAAGGAAATCAAATTCAAACAAGACTGGAGGGCAGTTTCATAAGCTCTGAGATGGTACAAAAATGGATGTGGCTCTCAGTAGTCCTCATGGTCCGCTATGTTCAGCCACAATAGCAATGGGTTTTTGGACTTGATTGGGGGAGGGGGAGGGAAATGGGAGGCGGTGGCGGGGAAGAGACAGAAATCTTTAATAAATAAATAAATAAATAAATATAAAAAATGGATGTGGCTACTATTTATCAGGCTATACAAGCCTGGAGTCTCTCTTTCGCCAGAGATCATAATTTTCACAGAAATCAAAATTGGGCTGCACATAGTGGCACATGCCTGTCATCCCAGGACTTAGAAAGTGGACACAGGAAGATGTTCTATATGGTATAGAGAATGGCCTGTGACAGCCGCATTTTAGGATCTGAATGAAGTTTATAGTATAGAGCAAGCCAAAGTAAAAGCAAATCGTTGATGGATAGATAGATAACAAAATATCATCCAATTAGATACTCAAAACATTATAGAGATCAACCGAGGAAGCCCCTCTAAGGCAGTCAGCTCAACTTCGCCATAAAGAGATTCCCCTTGGAAAAACAATAGAAAGAGATAATAACACCAAATTGGCTCATGACATTCAGCAGCAAAATCAGGCAGTCAACTGAAGCTCCTCATCGCGCTTTCTCTCCGTGGCTGTGCATGGCTGAATCGCAGCTTCTCTCTTCCGCTGTCAGCACATTAATACCGCGGGATGGATAATAGTCACATCTGTTAACACATGGCTCACCCTCTAGCTGTTTTTAAGGGCACAATATATTTTGTTTATTTGTTTTTCAAGACAGGTTTTCTCTGTGTAATCCTAGCTGTTCTAGAATTCAATCTGTAAACCAGGCTGGCCTTGAACTCAGAGAGATTCACCTACTTCTGCCTCCCTAGTTCAGAGATTAAAGGTCTGTGTCACCACCGCCTGGCAAGGGCACAGAATTTTAACTCTTTGGATGTTCTGTTGTTGTCCCTCTCTGTCACAGAGTTGGCCAGGGGAGCCCATCCCCAATCAAGTGAACGTGGAGGAAACTTTGAGACAAACATGCTTTGGTCTGAAATGGGATGGGGAAAGTCCCAATTTGAAAATTAGCTTCTCAGTGAACTCAAACAAACAACACATGGCAATTTAATAATGTACATTATAGAAGGTAGAGAATTTGAGGACGCTCTGGACTATATAGTGAATTCCAGGTCAACCTAGGATGAATAGTGAGACCTTGCCTCAAAAAAAATCAAAGAAAGCTGCCTGTGGTGTGATCTTAGTACTAGGTAGGTGAGGGCAGGATGATCAGGAGTCCAAGGTCACCATTGGCTAAACAGAGCTGGGGCCAGCCTGAGCTACAGGACTTTGTCACAATAAAGAAAAGGAAGCATAATTTTGGCTTCTTTATTGAAAATCAGGTGTCTGTAGGTGTACGAATTTATGTCAGGGTCTTCGATTCAATTCCATTGATCCAACTGTCTGTTTTTAATGTCAATACCAAGCTGTTTTTATTTCTATAGTTCTGTAGTAGAATTGAAGTCAGGGATGGTGATACCTCTGAAAGTTCCTCTATTGCACATAATTGTTTTAGCTATCTTGTGTTTTTTCCCCCATATGAAGGTGAGTATTATCTTTTCAAGGTCTGTTGGAATTTTAATGTGGATTGCACGGAACCTGTAGATTGCTTTTGGTAAAATGGGTTTTTCACTATGTTAACCTTACTGGTCCATGAGCATGGGGAATTTTCCATATATTGATAGCTTCTCCAATTTCTTTCCTCAATGATTTGAAGTTTTTATCACACAGGTCTTTCACTTGCTTGATTAGAGTTACACCAGGATATTTTATATGACTTGAGACTATTGTAAAGGGTGTTGATTCTCTGAATTTTTCCTCATCCCATTTATTGTTTATATATAGGAGGGCTACTGACTTTTTTAGTTAATCTAGTCACTTGGCTAAAGATGTTTATCAGCTCTAAGAGTTCCCTGGTAGAGTTTTTGGGGTCATTTCTATATACTATCATATCATTTGTGAATAATGACACTTTTACTTATATAATGGAGAAAAGACAACATCTTTCAACAAATGGTGCTGGTCCAACTGGATGTTAGCATGTAGAAGAATACAAATAGATCCATAATTATCATCCTGCACAAAACTCAAGTCCAAATGGATCAGAGACATCAACATAACTCTAGATACATTGAAGCTGACAGAAAAGAAAATGGAAAGCAGCCTCGAATGCCTGAGCACAGGAGACCACTTCCTGAAAAGAACACCAATAGCACAGGCGCTAAGATCAACAATTAATAAATGGAACCTCTTGAAATTGGAAAGTTTCTGGAAGGCAAAGGACACCATCTATGGGACAAAATGTCAGCCTACAAAATGGGAAAAAGATCTTCACCAACCCCACATCTAACAGGCAGCTAACTTCTAAAATACAGAAAAAAACACAAAAAAGTAGACATGAAAAAAATAATCCAATTAAAAAATGGGGTACAGATCTAAACAGAGAATTCTCAACAGAAGAATGTCAAATGGCTGAGAAACACTTAAGGAGATATTCAACATCCTTAGCATCTGGGAAATGTAAATCAAAACAACTCTGAGATACTGACTTACACCATTCAGAATGGCTAAGCTCAAAAACATTAATAATAGCTTATGCTGGAGAGGATGTGGAACAAGGAGAACACTCATCCGCTGCTAGTGGGAATGCAAACTAGTAGAGCCACTTTGGAAATCAATGACAGTTTCTCAGAAAACTGAGAATTGATCTACCTCAAGACCCAGCTAGCCTTTTCTTGGGCATATACACAAAGGATGCTCAGTCATAACAAAAGGGCACTTGCTCACCTCTGTTCATAGCAGCTTTATTTGTAATAGTCAGAACCTGGAAACAACCTAGATGCCCTTCAACCAAAGAATGATAAAGGAAATGTGACACATTTATACAAGAGAATTACTCAGCTGTTAAAAACAAGGACACAAAGAAATTTGCAGGCAAATGGATAGACCTAGAAAAAAATCATTCTGAGTGAGGTAATCCAGACCCAGAAAGAGAAACATGGTATGTCCTCACTTATAAGTGGATATTTGCTGTAAAATAAAGGATAACTATGCTGTAATCCACAGACACAAGGAAGGCTCAGGGGGAGGGGGGAACACCCAGATCTCCCTGGGAAGGGGAAATAGAAGAGATTTCGCGAGTGGACTGAGGGCAGGTGGGGACTGGAACATAAATAATCAGGCTGCAGGGGATGGGAGGATGGAGGGAGAGTACTGAAAGAGGCTACTGCAAAGGAGGTCAGGTAAAAACCTGGTACAAGGAAACCTCCCAGGAATCTCCAAGGAAGACCCCAGCTCAGACTCCTAGCAATAGCGGATATGTAGCCTGAACAGGCCACCTCCTGTGACTACATTAGTGCTTAGCCCAATTGTTATCAGAGAGGCTTCATCCAGCAAGGGCTGGAAACAGATGCAGCCCCACAGCCAAACATTAGGCTGGGCATGGGGAATCCTGCAGCAGAGGGAGAGAAAGGATTGTAGGAGTCAGAGGGGTCAAAAACATCACAAGAAAACTCACAGAATCAACTAACCTGGGTTCATAGGGGCTCATGGGGACTGAATTGACAACCAGGGAGCCTGCATGGGACTGACCTCGCACTCTGTATGTGTGTTACAGTTGCGTAACTTGGCTTTCTTGTGGGACTCCTAACAGTGGGAGCAGGGGCTGTCTCTGACTCGCCTACTGATTTTTGGGACTCTACACCTCATACTGGGTCGTCTTGCCCAGCTCTAATGCAAAGGAAGGTGCTTGGTCTTATTGCAGCTTGATATACTATGTTTTGCTGATACTCATGGGAGGCCTGCCCCTTTCTGAAAAGAAGTGGGGGAGGGACTGAGAGGAAGGAAGTGAGGGAAAACTTTACCCAGGATGTAAAACAAACAAACAAACAAACAAATCAATACATAATTCATTTAAAAGAGAAGAAAGTAAAGAAAAGAAAGATGAAAGAAACCTGGCCGCTGGTGGCACACACTTTTAATCCCAGCACTTGAGAGGCAGAGGCAGGCAGATCTCTGTGAGTTCAAGGTCAGCCTGGTCTACAGAGCGAGTTCCAGGACAGTCCAGGCTACACAGAGAAACAAAACAAACAAAAATCCCCAAAGAAATTAAAGTTTATATTGAGAAACTCGTGTTTCTTTTCTCCATGTATCAGGGGTCTCTAGAAAATGCCTTTGGCAAATTTTGAATTAGCTAATGATTTTAAAGTTACTGAACCTTATATTTCTTAGTAACTGTGATAAGTAGCCTTTAGGATGACCCTCGATGAGTCTTACTTTTCAGATTAATGTGTAATGCTTCCCTTTGGGTGTGTGGGTTGACATACAGATCTGTGTACAATTCATGTATATACACAATTCATGTATACGATAAAGGTGATGGGATTTAATTTAAGTGTTTAGATTACCTAGGACTGAGACTTCTATCTTGCTAAACAATGATCCATTACCTTGTTGGGTTTGTGTGTGTGTGTGTGTGTGTGTGTGTGTGTGTGTGCGTGCACGTGTGTATGTCTTTGTATGTGTTAATGGATAACAAACCCAGGGCCCTGCACAGTCCATTAATTGCTTCAGCTGTGATTTACAGTTCTAGTCCCTTTGTTGGCTTTGATGAAACAAGTTGCCATGTTAGAGAGGTCATGTGTCAGGAAATTAAAGTCCAGAAACTGAGGGCTTCTCAGTCCAACAGTCACTGGAAAAGGATTGAAAATTTGACAATAACCACTTGATCTTGGGTGTGGGCCCTTCCTCTGGCATCTTTATTGTGGTCTTGTGAGGCCCTGAAGCAAAGGACTTGAGCTAAGTTGTGCTTAGATTTCTGACCCATAGATAGTAGGAGATGAACAAGGTTGTTATTCTAAACCACTACATTTGTGGATGCTACTCAGCCACAAATAGCTGCCACTACTCCAGTAACTTCTGCTCTGTTCTCTCC
Organism: Alexandromys fortis; assembly: GCF_014885135.2. Lineage (NCBI taxonomy): Eukaryota > Metazoa > Chordata > Mammalia > Rodentia > Cricetidae > Alexandromys > Alexandromys fortis. The sequence continues at coordinate 297,251 of NW_026068244.1, forward strand.
TGTGCTTCCTACAGTTCTGTATTTCCCCTTCCTTGAGCCATACTTGAATTTCTGCACTTCCTTCTAAACCTTGTCATTGTATCTTTCTGGAAACCCCGCTGTACAGTTAAGGGGCTCCCTGATAGGTTCTAAAATCTGTTCACAGGGCTGGGGAGATGACTCAGCAGGTAAAGGCGTTTGCCACCAAGCTTAGCAATCTGAGCTCAGTGCCCAGTGCACAACATGAAGGGAAAAAATCAACTCGTACAAATTGTCCTCTGGCCACCACTGTGGCACATGCACACACTTACACAAAAATAAACGGGTAAATACTGTAATAGAATAGAAATATGGGAAATGTTCAGTATTTATAAAAATGTTAAGACTCTTCAAATTGATTCATACATTTCACAAAATTAAATAAGTTTAAATTGATCTTGCGTCTATAAATTGTATTCCTTTAGAACAATAAAGATCCAGAAATAACAAGGAAAATTCTGAGATGACTAATGAGTAATGAGTAACCACCAGTCTTAGCACCAAATGAAAGAAATTGTGAGGCTGTAGGAGTTGGAATATAGCGGTACTGGTTCAAAACTGAAAACTAGATTAATGGAATATAGCAGAATGCTTTTTAAAGCTAGGTTCATGAAATTTCGCATATTAACAATGACAAATTTATTTGTGAAAAGATGAGTTGTTCAATTCCCTTGTGATTTGGCGAAAATAAGGTCATGTCTCCATCTTATTGCTTATGCCCAAATAAATTCCAACTATTCAAAAAAGTATAAATATTAGGGGCTGGAGAGATGGCTCAGCACTTATGAGCACTCATTGCTCTTGCTGAGGACTCAGGTTAGTTCTCAGCACTTGCATGCTGGTTCAAAACCATCCGTAACAACAGTTCCAGCAGGTACAACACCCATTTCTGGCCTCGGTTCATGGTGCACACAAACTTAGGTGGGCTCACACATGTACATCGAAATAAAAATAATTAAGTTAGAAATATTTGTAAGCATTCCCATTTTATTGAAAAGGGGAAATGGAAACCCCAAATGCCCACCAGGTGAGTGGATAAGCAAATGAAGACACAAACGTGCACACACAAGGGGACTGTTCAGCAGGAGAGGCGTGGATTCCTGATGCAAACTACTGGGATGGATCTCAGAGGATTATGCTACTGAGTGAAGCCAGATAACAGCCCCCAAGCACATCCTGGATGACTCAATTTATTTTATTTTATTTATTTATTTATTAAAAATTTCCACCTCCTTCCAGCCTCCCATTTCCCTCCCACTCCCCACACTACCCCTCCCTCGCTCTCCAGTCCTAAGAGAAGTCAGGGTGCCCTGCCCTGTGGGAAGTCCAAGCCACCCCCCCATCCAGGTCTAGGAAGGTGAGCATCCAAACAGGCTAGGCTCCCCAAAAAGCCAGTCCATGCAGTTGGATCAAAACCCAGTGCCATTGTCCTTGGCTTCTCAGCAGTCCTTATTGTCCACCATATTCAGAGAGTCCAGTTTGATCACATGCTCCATCAGCCCCAGTCCAGCTGGCCTTGGTGAGCTCCCATTAGAATAGTCCCACTGTCTTCGTGGGTGGACGCACCCCTTGCAGTCCTGACTTCCTTGCTCATGTTCTCCCTCCTTCTGCTCTTCATCTGGGCCTTGGGAGCTCAGTCCAGTGCTCCAATGTGGGTCTCTGTCTCTATACTCACTCATAAGTGGATTCTAGCCATAAACAAAGGACTTTGAGCCTATAGTTCTTGATCCTAGAGAAGCTAAATAAGAAGGTGAGCCCAAAGAAAACCTTCATTTGGCGATGACTCAATTTTTGTATTTTTCAGGATAACATGAAACATTGGAGAGAAGAAAGAACAATAGCAGTTTGGAAAGAAGGCTGATTTTGAAGGGTCATTAGGAGGATGGAAATAGTATGTATCTTGATAAAGATGTGAATTACAATGGGTTCGTGTTTTTGTTGAAACCGATTGAACTTTTCACTAAGGTCTGAGCATTTCATTTTATTTAAATTATACCCCAATAAGAATTAATGTTACTATTATTAGTTATAGCAGTACTCAAAGTTTCAAAAGAAAGTATGAATAGATGTTTTATAGTCTAGAGTGGGAAAGGGCTTTTTCATATGACTTAAAACCCAGAAACTCTAAAGGAAAAGATGATGTTTTCAGCATACTTAGTTTTGTTATTTTATTGAATAGGTAATTTATTTATATAGTGTGGAATGCTAAAGAATTACCTTTCAAGATTGTGCATATCATTCTCTATTACTTGAAAATACATACTTTGCATGGCCTCCTAACCAGTTCAGGTGCTATAAGAACATGCTTTGCGCCAGCAGTTCTCAATCTTCCTAACGTTACCACCCTCTTAATGCACTTCCTCATGTTGTGCTGACTCCAGGCTATAAAATTACTCCATTGCTACTTCAGAACTAATTTCGCTACTATAACGAATCATAATGTAAATATCGGATACGCAGAATATCTGAAATGTGACCTCTGCAGGGGTCATGAAACACAGGTTGAGAACAGCTTGCTTTAGATAGTTAATATTTTAAAACAGTTTTAAAATTAAAATATAATTGCATCATTTTCTCCTTCCCTTTCCTTCTTCCAGTCATTCTCATGTATGTTCTTGCTCTCTTTTAAATTTGTGGCCTCTATCTTTTTAGTACACACACATACACACACACACACACACACACATACACACACACCTAAATGTATAAATGCAACACGCTCAGTCCATATAAAGTTACTTGTATGTATATGATTTCAAGGCTGACCATTTGGTATTAGACAACCAGTTTGGAGGGTCTTCCCTGGGGAAGACTATTTCTCCTGCTCTCAGCATTCCTCGGTTACCTATAGTTCTTTGTCTAGAATTAAGGCCCCATGCATTTTTCCCAGTCCGTAGTAGCATGGCTATTAGTGTTGTCCTTGTCCAGGTCGTGTTTAGGAAGCTATCCTGTTGAGGCATCATGGATGTGGTTTGTCTGACATTTCTAGCAGCCACAGCCGCACAGTAAGCTTCCTGTTCTTAAGTCTTTCCACCTCCTCATGTGGAGGAGTTATGTAGTAGATGTACCACTGAGCTTCACAGCTCTGCATTTTGTTTGCTTGTGGTTTTCTGCAATGCTCTCCATCTGTCGTAGGAAATGTTTCTTCGATGAGGGATGAGACTTAAACTCCTCTGTGAGTATAAGGACAAATATTTAAATGTAGCTCAGAATTATGCTGGTTTCATAAAGTGGTGGTAACACGTTCTCCTTCAAGATCCATGACCTCATTAACGCAAGGCAGTTGAGCAGGTTTCCAGTGCCAGGCATGATTGCCTTCTTATTGAGCAGGCCTTAAGTCCAATTAGCCAGTGACGTTGGTTACTGCCAAGGTGTGCAAGCCAGTCCTGCACTCTTACGGATAATGGACCATGCTGGTGATTGTTTAGTTCATAGGCTAGATGGGTACTGTAAACATTGCAATTATGTCTCATGCTTCTGAAGGCTGAAAAGTCTGAGCTCAAGGCACTTGCAGATCCAGTGTCTAATGACAGTCTGTTCTTGATATGTGACGCTTTTTAAAAATGGATCCTTACATGATTAATAGGCAGAAAGGAACTAACAAGATTTCTCAGTTCTCTCTTGTAATATCACTAATCCCATTCATGAAGGTTGAGCCTCCAAAAGCCTTATTTCTTTATACTAACACAATGTCGGTTAGGGATCAACCCAGGAACTTTGTGAGAACATATACACATGGACTGCAGCCCATAGCGGAAGGAACTTGGTACATGTTAAGGATCTTGAGAATAGGAATAATACCTTGGATTGATTATGAAGAATCAATCTAATTATAAGGGTACTTACAAGTGAAAGAAGAAATAAGGAGGAGAATCAGAGAAGTGTAACAACTTGTTCCAAAAATGAGAGAGGAGAAAGGAGGGAAAAGAGGAGAAAGAAAAGAAACAAACACTATATTTCTGACTTTGAAAGCTGTGGTCATAAACCAAGGAACGTGAAAAGCCTTTAGAAGTTGGAAATAACAAGGAAAGAAATACCGAAATACTCCCCTTAGCACTAAAGAACATGTCTTTTACTTTTGGCCCTGTAAAACCCATTTCAGACTTCTGACCTCAAAAATTGAGGACTGAACCCATGGCCTTCTGCAAGCTGAACATGTTATTTTTTAACATTGATTTATCTAGTGTGTGTGCACGTGTGTGCAGGTGCCATGGTGCACATGTGAAGGTCAAAGGCCAACTTGTAGGAGTGGGTTCTCTTCTTCCATTATGTGGATCCCAAGGATTGAACTCAGGTTGTTAGGTTTGGTGGCAAATGCTTTTACCTGCTAAGCCATATTGCTAACCTCCAAGTATGTTACTTTAGCCATGGTTGTGGTAATTAGTTATACCAGAAACAGGAAGCTAATACAAAAAAATTAAAAGTGAAACTGTATGTGAAGCATACCCTGGAAATTATTGTCAACAATCTGTCTTCACCCAGATATTCCCCTTGAATTCTATATAGTAACTAGTTTATTAACTTCCAGTGTGTTCGTTCCTTCTTCTTTTCCTATTAGACTTATATACGTATGCATCTGTGTATATGTATGTACTTGGAGGCCATAGGAAAACCTTTGGTGTCATCCTCAGGAGAGTCGCCCACCTTTTTCAAGGCAGTTACTCATTGACTCAGAACTCATCAATTGCTGGGCGGAGGTGCACGCCTTTAATTCCAACCTCAGGAGGCAGAGGCAGGCGGATCTCTGTAAGTTCAAGGATAGCCTGGTCTGCAGAACTAGTTCCAGGACAGGCTCCAAAGCTACAGAGAAACTGTGTCTCGAAAAATCAGGGAAAAAAAAAAAGAAGAAAAGAAAGTGAACTCCGTAATTAACCAGGCATTGGTGGTGCACGCCTTTAATCCCCTCACTTGGGCAGCAGAGGCAGGAGGAGCTCTGTGAGTTTAAGGCTAGCCTGGTCTACAGAGTGAGATCCAGGATAGCCAGGACTCTGCAGAGAAATGCTGTCTCAAAAAACAAACAAACAAAAAAGAATTTGTCAATTAGGCTAGACTGGTTGGTCAGTGAATCTCAGGGATTCACATGTGTCTGTCCCTGCAGCACTGGGATTAAATGTGTAGGCTACCATATCTGCCATTTTATGTGGGCGCTAAGGATTGAATTCAGGTGGTCATGCTTGCAAGGCATACACTCCAGCAACTGAGTAGTTCTTCACCACCATTGTTTCTTTATGTAAACATATTTTCTTACTTTTTTTTTTGAGGCAGGGTTTCTCTGTGTTGCTTTGAAGCCAGTCCTGGAACTAGCTCTTGTAAACCAGGCTGTCCTCGAACTCACAAAGATCCTCCTGGCTCTGCCTCCCGAGTGCTGGGATTAGAGGCGTGCACCTCCTCTGCCCAGTTTACTCTCTTTTTTTTTTTTGTATACACAGACTTCTGCTCACTTTTTTTTTTCAGCTAACAATACAAGGTAGATAAATTCAACTGTGTAAAGTTAAACATTTGTTAAATAACATTCCAAGTGAAATCAAGGGAGAAACTTGGGAAAATATTTGCATAAATCCCACACAAAAAATCAGAAGCTGATTATTCATTGATAGAGAATTGCTCAAGTAAATTATGTTGTATTCATAGGATGATTTCAATACACAGTAGCAAGTAAACAAGCCACTTGCAAAATACTTTGAATATACAAGTCTTTTGTTTGTATAGCATAGAAAATAGAAAGAATATGTAACAAGCTATAAATAATAGTTATCTTAGCGTGCGAGACTATGAGGGACTTTTCATTTTCTTCATTAAATATTTGTGTAATATTCAGTTTTTAGCAAGTGTTATCACTTTAATTATCAGAAAAGGTTAACTCCATTATTCTTTACAAGTCATGGATCTATTTTGCAGTTGTATAAGCAATGTCTCTGGTTAACTGTAACAGAAAATGAATTTGGACGTATTTGGAATTTCACTATTGAGACTGGAACTATTGGAATTAGAAGTCTGGCCAATAGGTTGTGCATTTAATAGCTGGTACTCAACCCACCTACTCTCTCTTCCTCTATTGTGGCAACCAAAAAAGCTAGATGAGTCATCCACAAGATGGTGGGACATTCATCTGCCTGTACCTCTGAGTTACCACGTGGAAAGGAACTATTCCAAAAAGCTGCTAGATCTGCAGTAAGTCTTGTGCAAACAAGAAATATATTTGATTAGGTATGATGGCGCATACCTTTAATCCTCGCATTCAGGAGGCTGGATCAGGGGGATGATGAGTTTAAGAACAGTCTGGGCTGTCGAGAAGACCCTGTTGAAGTAAGGGGGTAGGGACCTGTATGTATGAAGTCATCTCAAGATTTTGTTACGTTTTAAAAGCTTAAGGCAGCCTGCCTCAGCTAATAGAAAATAATGTCCTGCAATCCACAAGGTCTATCAACGTCCTGGAGAAAAAGGCGAGGTCATAAACCAGGCATGTCGTGATGTAAACCTAAGAATAGCATGGATTGGCAGAATACTTCTTTCTCATCCATGAGCAACGTAACACTTGCCCATACAGCTGTGGGCCCTGCTATCCCACAGGTTTTGTTTTGAGATCAGGTCTCTTTGTTGCTCAAACTGGCCTTCAATTCATGATTATGCCTCAACTTCCTGGGGGCTAGGATTTTATGAGTGTGCTGCCATGCTTAACGCTTATGAAGATTCTTGACTTCAGTAGCTGCCTTGAAAAATCACTAAATGACCCTGCACACTTTTGTGTTATTCCTTCAGCATTCAGAGTTGTACACAATATCATGTAATTGGCCATGTAGAGTCCCCAGGGAATGGAAGGAAGAAATATTTCGTGAATTAGAGGCTTCATTAGGAAAATTACAAGAGGGCTTAGGATACACCTCAGTGCTTCTAGACAAGAACACTTGTCTAGAATTCCCAAGTGCCTGGGTTCGATCCCAGCCCCTACCCCCTCCGAGCCACAAAACAACCTACAAACCAGGAGAAAACAACACAAATAGTATGTCTGATAAGGGGCCTGAAGCCAGAATATTTAAAGAACTCCTACAACTCAGTGTGAATAAGACGCACAATCCAATTGAAAAATGAGCAAAGGACTTGAACAGAAAATGAATGCATAGAAATGACCATGAAGTACCTGAAAAATAAATTCATAGCTGGATGTGATAACACACGCCTTTAATCCCAGCACTTAGGAAGCAGAGGCAGGTGGATCTCTGTGAGTTCAAGGCCAGCCTGGTCTACCTACTGAATTCCCAGCAAGCAGTGGCTACTGTGGTAGTTTGAATGTATTTGGCCCCATAATTCCAAAGGGCGTGGCACTACTAAGAGGTGTGGCCTTGTTGGAGGAAATGTGTCCCTGAGAGGGCAGGCTCTGAGGTCTCTTTATTGCTTCACTCAGTGTCCCAGCCCACTTCCTGTTTATTGCCTTCTGATTAAGATGTAGCCAACACCACAGTCTGCTTGCACACCATCATGCTCTCTGCCATGATGCTAATGAGCTGAACCTCTGAAATTGTAAGCGAGCCACCACAATTAAATGTTTCCCTATGGGAGTTGCTGTGGTCATGGTGTCTCTTCACAGCAATAGAAACCCTAACTAAGACAGCTACATAGAAAAACCCTGATTCAACAAAGAAACAAAGAAATTCATAGTACCATTAGGAAAATGCAAATCAAAGTCACTTCACAACTACTAGGGTATGTATAATTTTTAAAAGGGAAGTGTTGACAACTGGAATTGTTATACATTGCTCATGTGGATGCAAAATTATGAAGCCCTTGTGAAAAATTGTTTGATATTTCTTTTTAAGGGGTAAACAGATTACCATATAAGTCAGTAATTCCACTCTTTAGGCATGTACTTGAAGCAACTGAAGGCAAGAATTCAAACAAATATACATACGCAAACATTCCTAGAAGAGTTATTTACAATAATAAAAATCAGAAAATGCACAAATGGCCATAAATTGATGGATGAATAAATTAAATGTGATATATGGAGTACAATTTAATATTTTCAGCCATAAAATGGGACGAAATCCTGCTATAGACTACAATGCAGATGAACCTTGAAAACACAATGCTAAGTGAAAGAATCCTGACACAACAGGCCTCCTATTCCATGGTTACATTTATATGACTATCCACACAAAGTCAATGCATCTAAACACAAAGCCCACTAGTGGCTGCTTATAGGCTGGGAATGGGGAGCAGCGAAGAATGACTGCTAATGAGCAAGAATGGGAGCTTCCTTGTGAAGTGATGAAAGTGATTTAGAACCATGAAGGGGTGATGCTTGCACATTCTATGTGTACTAGATACCATTAACTCATACAATTTTGTGGCTTTTAATCAACTAATGAAAGCATTGTCTGGGACAGAGAGATGGCTCCCTGGATAAAGATCTTGTTGCAAGTCTGGTGGCCTGAGTTCAGTCCCTAGACCCAAGTGATGGGAGGAGAGACCTGACCCCGCAAGTTGTCCTTTGACCTCCAATGTGGAGATCACACGTGCACATGCCCCACCCCAATAAAAATGTAAGTTAAAAAGTTTTAAAGCACTGCCTCCTAAATTTTTAAGAAGCTAATCATAGTTACCTCACCATCCCATAGTCGTGCCTCTAAATACCCAAGACAAATGAAACTGCTATGTGTAAGAAAATAATATTCAGAGGTTTTAAAGCCCTTTTGTTCAAACCAGCCAAAATGTAGACACAGCCCAATTTTCTACCAACTGGTGAATGCCTAGACAAAACACGGTAGAATCATGTTATTCAGAAATGGAGCAGTGATACATGGGACAACATATATGAACCCCCAAAACATTTGCTGTCAGAAAACTCAGGCGCAACTCCCCATACACATCCTATCATTCTGTCTATAGAAACTTTGCGTGAAACACAAATATATAGTAACACGAAGTAGATAAGCAATTGACGAGGGAGGAGGTGGGGATAGGAGGCAGCTGAATGGGCACGAGTTATTTTTTTGGGAAGAAATAGAAATGCTTAAAAATGGATTTGGGGTTGGAAATGGTGGTTTGAGCCTTCAGTTCCAGCTATTAGGATACTGAGGCAGGATGATTACTTGAACCCAGGAGTTCAGGCCAGCACGAACAACTCCTATCTCAAGGGGGGAAAAAAAGGTGAATTGTGATGCTCACACAATTTTGTAAACAAGGTAAAACTAATTTAAGTGTGTACTTAAATCACATGAAGTTTATCCTCTGTAATTCTGCGTCAATAAAGGTCCGTAGAAACCAAAGCACTGCTCAGGGCTCATTGCTCTCCAGCCTCTGCCCTATTCCTCTCCTCCCTGTCGCAGAAAACAGCTGGAGGACGGTGTTAGCACAACTGTCCCACCTCCTCACCTCCCCTTCACTTTTTAATCTTTTCTCCCCAGTCACTTCTTAACCCCTTTTCATTTTGCCTTCGACTCTTTCCTTCTTAGCCCATTGTAATTTGCCATCCACGCCCACCACTCCATGGCAACTGCTCTCTGCAAGCCTGCCAATGGTCGTGTTTCTAAATCTAGTTGATTCAGACCTTGTTTTGTGTAATACTTGGCACCATAGACCCCTCCCTCCATTTGGTTTTGGTGACACGAACTCTTCCTGGGTTTGCTCTTTATTCCTTGGTCCCTACCCCTGTCACTTGTGGATCCTTCTTTCTCTGTTCCTTTATTAAATGCTTTTGTTTAATAAAGCTATGTTCAAGCCCTATTCTCATTCTTGGGAGGGGGAGGGCAGAGACAAGCCAAATGAGAAGAGTAAAAGCTATTATTTAGAGCTTGCTATAACAAGGAAATCCACCACCGTTTTGTTTTGGTAGAGACTCGGAGGCAGGTAGAGGAGGAGCGGTTCAGAGTAGAAAAGAGACAGCTTATGTATGTATGCCCTGGTTTGTTCCCGGGCTATTTGATCTGGGAAGCCATCAGCAGCTAGAAGCAGCTATGTGATCAGTTAGGGGTACATATTTGCCTTTATGGGATCGTTAGTTCTTAGTTGAAAAGGGGGGAGGGGACGACAAAAACTCGGGAAAATGTCAGTCCTAATCACTTGGAATCAGTTGTTATGGAAGTTGTTTATTTAGCTTCCTAGAAGGTCACTAGAGGTAACCATCTAGCTTCTTAAAAATCTCACTTAAGTGAGTACATCCCAAGTTCATCTTTTTGGGTCTGGGTTACCTCACTCAGGATAGTGTGTTCTATTTCCATCCATTTGCATGCAAAATTCGAGAAGTCATTGTTTTTTACCGCTGAGTAGTATTCTAATGTGTATATATTCCACACTTTCTTCATCCATTCTTCCATTGAAGGACATCTAGGTTGT
>NW_026068244.1:308671-371479 GCF_014885135.2 Alexandromys fortis
GAGGACTTTGGACTTTCCACAGGGCAGGGAACCCTGACTGCCCCTCAGACTGGAGAGGAAGGGGGAGAGGAATGGGGGGGAGGGGGAGAGGAGAGGGAGGAGGGGGGAAAAGGGAGATGGGGAGGGAAATGGGAGGCGGGGAGGAGGCGGAAATCTTTTTTTTTTCAATAAAAAAATTATATTTAAAAAAAAATCTCACTTAAAAATCTCACCGGGAAGCTTGCTTCCCAGGCTGTTTACTGTAGGTGACGGGTGAGTTTCCTAGGCAGGTTGCTGCAGATTGGTGTGGCAGAGTTCTGCTTTATATGGAGCCCTGCATTGCCCATCTGGATGTTCAGTGGCTCGCTCTGTACAGCTTTGGCAGGTGATCCATCCATCCCTTTGTACTTACTAATCACCTACAAGATGGCTCCCAGTTCTGTAGCATCAGCCTACATGTCTTTCCTGAACACCAGATCCTATATCCATCTCATGGATGCCTTCCCAAAGGCAGAGAAGACATAGCAGGCCATTTGATAGTTTTTCTTCAGACACCTGTCCCTGGTTGGGTATTCTCCTTCTCAGTGAAAGGTTCCATCATCCATCTAGCCACCTCAGCCACTAACCTGGGCTTCCTCTTCGACCAAGCAGATTGCATACCATTATAATCCATTTGTTGGTCATGCCGCCCCCTTTTATTTTATTTGCATGGGTCCCTGCTATTTTGTACAGACTAACCTCAAACTCCTCTAGCCAAGAGCGCCTCCTGTTTGAGTTTCTTGTTGCAGCTGGGACTACAGGCATTTACGGCTGCACTTGGCACTCATACAGATATTCAAAATCTCTATGTTCTCTAACTCAGAGATCCCACACAGATGTTCATGGACTGAATGGTTCGGAACACACTCAAATATGCTGAATTAAAGGCAAAATTTGGTATGCTGTGTGATTTGCAATTTTCTGGGGACAGTATGTAGGCTGGAGCCTTTACCACATTCTCAGACAGATGAGTAACTCAACAAAGAATTAAGAAGCAGCTCTCTGCATTTATCCACTTTAGTTATTCACCTTTCCGATCCGACAAGGTGTACTCCCCATATGGGCCATTTCCCCGTACAGCACATTTCCCTTTCTCTCACAGCTGCAAAGCAGGAGATTTTGCTGAGATCAAGGATCAAAGTGTTGGGTAACAGTTTGCCCAGGGGGCTCCAGATCCTGGCCTTTCTATTAATAGATCATTCACTTGGTTTCTGTTTCCTCTCCTCCCCCATCAATCTTCTCTTTTTCTCTTTCAGTTTCTTCTCTTCCCCTTTTTCAATTTTTGTCTCATGCTTCATTAACACCCAAATTATAGGGCAAAGAGATCTTTAGCACACAAAGCTTGGAACTTTTCTCTTTTTTAAAAAAGACTTTCATGTTATGTACGTGAATAGCCTTGCCTACATATATGCTCACGCACATGTATGCAGTGTACATGGAGGCTAGAAGTGGACATCAGGCCCCCTGAACTGGAGTTACAGAGGATCGTTAGCCACCATATAGGTACTGGGACCTGAACCCAGGTCTTCTGGAAGAACAACCAATGCTCTTAATCACTGAGGCATCTCAGCCCTGGAACTATTCTCTTCCCCATTCTCTCTTTCCTTTTAGATAGATAGGATTTCACTATGTATTCCAGGCTGGTCTTGAACTTATTATATATCCTAGGCTGGCCATCAACTCTCCCCTGCCTCAGTTTCCCAAGTACTGGGATGAAATGAATGCATCACTATGCCTGGCAGTACTAACCATGCCCCATCCCGCTTAACTTCCGAGATGATGGGGTGAGGAACATTCAGGGTGCTATGGCCATAGATTTGTAGCCTCTTAAAATGAATACAGCATTTACCTTCCTCGTGGACTTTCACTTACAGAGTCTCTGGCATCCCCTCCACAGAGTAGGAAAAGGGAGTAAGGCTTTGATTGTTGTGATGCATCTTTGATCTAGCCTGAACCCACTCTGTTTTATAACATAGCCCCCATTGCTCACTTGTATGGGCTGTGTAACAAGAAGCGTGTTTTAAACAGGAAATGTGAGACAGTATCAACGACCTTCTAGTTTACAGAGAAGTTTGTATAAGATCTTGACTTGATTCTTTTTTTTCTTCAATTCCTATTTCCTGTAAGTTCTGTTGCATGTGTCTCAGAATTTGTTCTAGTCTGCTTTACTGATCTATATATGTATTCCTTCTTTATCTCTTTTGTGTGCTGTAACTCACTTCTATTGTGGTTGCCTTGAAACTGGATAGTGTGAACCCTCCAATTTTGTCTTTCTTAAGTATTGTTGTAATTGTACCAAGTCTTTGGCCTTTCTCCAACTTCAAAATCATTTTGTCTATACCCACAATGTAAGCTTGCTGGGTATTTGGTTGGAATGACATTATATCTAGGTATTAGGTTGGGAAGGATGGATCTTCACAATGTCTAGTCAGCTTATCCATGAACATAGAATAATTCTTTCTATTTAGATTTATCATCAATGATTTGTTTTGCACACTAAGACCCTGTATCTATTCTGCTGTATTTATAACTAAGTATTTTATTGATGCTATTGAAAATAATTTTGCTGCCTTAAAATTTTCAGTTTGAATTGCTTATTGTTGGTGTGTAAGAAGCAGTTGATTTTTGCTTGTTGACTTTGTCTTATGGTCATGCTATACTCTCTCACTAGTTTCTGAGGATTTCATTTTACTTAAATTTTTAAATATAGATTTTTTGGGGGGGGTTACAGATTGCTTAGAATTTTCTATGACTTATGATCTGAGACTTATGTTTTGAGACAGAGTCTCCCTCTGTATCTGAGGATGGCTGGAACTCCTTGAATTCACATGACCGTCCTGCCAGGACTACATGTATGAGCCGCCGTGCCTGGCTATGCACTTCTATTTGAACACTTCCAGTTTTCCCCCAGTGACTTTTGCTCCTAGGTTAGACAGTGTATTCTTTAGGGTGAGTTTGTGTTTTATAAGTTATCTATTTCTTTTGAACTTGTTTCCTTTTGTTAAAAAAATTTTTGGAGGGGTGATCCATTGCCACAGGGTCCATGTGGAGGTCAGTGAACAACTTGTGGGAATTGGTTCTTGCCTTCCACTACATGGAACCCAGGGATCAAACTCAGCTTGTCAGGCTTGGCCACAAGCATCTTTACTCACTGAGCCATATTGCCATCCCTGAGCTCATTCTTAAACATTTGTATAAAAGAAGAAAAAAGTAAAAACATGGTCATTATAAAAAATGCTAAGGAAGCTAGTATTCAATAAGACAAGCCATATTCATAACAAACTTCTTGGCTACTAGGAATAAGAGGAAATTTCCTTAACCTGATTTTTAAAAAAGTACTCCTACAGCAAGGATTTTATAATCATATGTAATGGTAAAACATGGAACTCTTTTTCCTTTAATTGAATAACAAAGATGTCCATTTTATCTCTTTTGTTAGCTGTAGCTACAGTAAAATACGTATCCATCTTTACGTTGTAGAAATCCCACACAGTAAGGCAAGGGAATGAAATAACAAGAACAGGAATTTGGAAAGGAGAAACAAAGCTGCCATTTAAAACTCCTGTCTTGCATCTTTCATTCACCATTCCTTCTGCTCCCTGGAGTGTGTGTGTGTGTGTGTGTGTGTGTGTGTGTGTGTGTGTGTGTGTTGGGGAAGCATCCATATAACAGTTCCATCTGGGGCCACCTCATCTGGTAAGGTTAACCCAAAAGCTCGTTGCAATTTTACCTTCCTGTGCTTCTCTTGAGTTCATAATCTCATCCCCACGGGCGTTCCCACTTTCCTCAATAGTTCCTGCTGGAGAAGGTTTCCGGATCGCTCCTTTCCTAGCAACACACTCCATATTGTTTTGTTCTGTTCTATTTTGTTTTCTAAATGGTGCCCAGAACTCGGAGAGAAGGTGAAGAAACGGAAGGTCACGAAAAGACGGAAACACATGAAATCAAACCGAAAAGAGAGCTTGAAAAGGTTGGTAAGGAGGGCTGAATAGGTAAGGGAGCTTTTGAGAGCCAAGTGGCCTGGCAGGGAGAGCTTGTGAGACCCATCTCCCTGATTTATTTCCGCGGGACAAGACGAAGGTCCCCGTATGCTTTGGGAGCACAGGGTCAAGCACTTGGTGGTTCTGTATTGCCCTTTCTAGCACCCCCGAGCCTGGATTCCAGGACTCTCCCGCTGGTAGCTGGGGTGCGGTTGAAGGCAGGGGATATTGACAAAAGCCAGCTTGGAACAGGAAAGGGAGCTGAACAGATCCAGGTCTCTGTCCAGGAGGCAGGAGCAGCCGCCACAGTGGGAGGGAAAGGCAAGCCAACAGCTGAGTGAGACAAGGCCTGGGTTATTTTTTTTCCAGTTTGTTGGCATGTGGGTGGATTTTTCTCCTTTTTTCTTCTCTCCTGCTCTCTGCCGTTTCCACAGAGATGTGGGAGTTTGCAAATTTGTCTCAGTGGAGGGGAGAGGCAGGAGCTGATTTTGAGGGGGGTCCTTGTCAGGGACCAAGGGAACAAAGAAAGCCATGTAAATTTAGGCGGTCAGGAAACTAGGACCTCTCTCCAGACAGACTTGCTAGGGTAAGGAAGTCCGGCAAGGTGGCTCCTTTCCCAGTGCGCCTGGCTGCCGCGATGCCTCCTTACCTCTCCTCAGCTCTTGATTCTCAAATCCATCCCACCTGGTGATTGTGGAAATCTTCCCTCCCCATTTCTCCTTTCTCTGCGGTGACAGATGCCCTTCGGCAGGGCCACTGAGACTTCCCTAAACTAAGGTTGCCCTCCTCTCAAGTATTTCTGGGGATGGGAGTTGAGGCGGGGCTGAAAAAAAGAAAAGAAAAGAAACCTTGAAAAAGATGGAAGCGGGGAGGGGTAAAGAAGCAAGGGAGGGGAAACATATGAGGGCAAAGTGGTCGGTCAGGGCAAGCTTGTGGCCATCTTCTTGGCTTATTTCCCTGGGAAATATTTTCCTCATTACACGTTTAGGGGGGGGAAGTACCAGTTTTTAAAGGGGGAGGGGTTTTGCGCGGCTGAAGGAGAAGAGCAGGTGATTTAGGAAATCCCTCTTAGAAGACTGGAGAGCCTCGCAAACCGACACGCAGCCGCGGAAGTGCTAGGCAGGGGCGAAGAGCTTGAGGCTGAGGGTCTGCAGCTTGGATGCTATTCTTGGTTCTAATGTTAACTTGTAACGAGGAATCAAACACGGAAGGTTCTGCCATTCTTTCAGACTTTGTTTCCTCATCTGGAAAATGGGCTGGATCCTGAAGGCTCTGTCCAAACTGAATCCTGATTCCTAGCCTTGGGAGTAGTGAGATCATGCTTATGTCGGGTATGTTGAACATTGTGGAGGGGTAGTACGACCAAATGTCCTGGTTTAACCGACATTCAGAGCCTTCATGAGATCACAGGGTCTTCAGTGATTACAAACAATTCTGGGAAACTGGAAAAGGTGGTCATCCTAGCAAAGCTCATATACCCACTAATGATCATTTGATCATCATTATCATTGTTATTACCACCAGAGGGCAACACTCTTCTGTCTGACAGTAGGTCTTACCCTAGCCAAAAGGTGCAGAACTGTCTCCCGAATCCAGAACCAATCATTCCTCCTGGAGACGAGAACGGTAAGAAACAGGACAAACTCCAATGCCCGAGTCTCCGAGCTTCGTGGAGCCGCTCTCTGTGGTCTGATTGCCAGTTGTGCTCAGTTTAGCCCACTCTAGCGGAACAGTCTGCTTCTTGGGGAGCTGGGAAAATAAAGGAATTCTGAAACGTACCCAAGTTTGTCTGAAGAAGAGACACTTTCACAAAGCCGTGCTGTTCTTCCTATGGTTGCCTGGAAGCACATACATTTCTGAGGTCATCCTAGAACTAGCTATCTCCTTCCTAAGAAAGTGATTTTTATACACTGCCAAAACCCTTATCACACCAAACTGGAATTATGATAGATCTGTCTACATACCATAACATTAGGGTGTTAATTCAGGCATCCAGCAGGTAGAAACCGCTTATTGCTTACCTATCATGTACCCGGATTTTTACTATATCTATGACATTTGAATGGGTAGTGCAACAATAGCTAGAGGAATACCTCCCCTTGGAATACTAATAGTCCACAGGAGGAGGCAGATGAAAAGCGACAAAGAACTGCACGTGTCAATATGCAGTTACAAGCTCGCTGTGCTGGGCAAGGAAAAGGACTCGCAGACAGCATCTATTAGAGGGACTGCTTACATTGGGAACGAGAGAAGGGACTGCTGATGAGATCTGAAGGATAAACAGGCAGGAAGTATGCAAAAACAGGGAAGAAGCTTTCCATGGCAGCAAGTGTGCAGACCATAGGCAGAGCATTTGCTCCTTGAGGGCACAGCTTATCTCATGTCTGCTCTTCTATGACTCCAGGTCTCTGACACAGAGATGTGAAAATCTGTTTGTCTGGCTAGAACTGAATGGTATTTTGTCAGAGATCACATCACAGATCATGTTAGCAGGCCCAACTTCTAGTTTCAACAATTTGGGACAATTTTGTACTGTTCAATTCCCAACTGCTAAATTGTGTATCCACCATGCTCAGGGATCCAACACCAAGCCTTGTTGAAGGATTGAAAGATGGAAAAATTGATTTTTCCCCTGAGAAGATTTTTGTGAGATGAAGTGGGCAATGATCTTTCATCTACCTACCTACCTATCTATGTTGTAGTATGAAAGATTTCCACACTAACCCATAATGGAGGTTTATTTATAATAATAATGGAGGTATATTTATTATAAACGAAAGTTTATTTATTTGGGGATAAACTCACAGAAAGGGTAGCAATCCACAGTCCTCTGCGTGTGCGGGAACTGGAACTGGATACACCAGCCAAGAGGCCTACACATGCCTTTTGTTTGCATGTATAGTACATGAGACCACACCCAAAGTGGGCCAGTATCTTAAAGGCTGAGGAGTTCCTACAACATATTTATATATCTAGAGATGGAGTCTCACTATATCAACCCAAGCTGACTTCAAACTTTTAATACTCCAGATTCTGAAATTACAGGCATGAGCCACTACAGCCAGCTCCCTCTGAGTCTCTTTATTGGGTCATAACATGAGGAATTTGGATCACATGATCGCTAAGGTCCCTTTAAACTCTTAACAGCTTTGGTCTATTCTTCTTTGAATAACAGCCTATGGTGTTAGGAGTCATAGAAAGGGCTTTTCAGTTTCTTTTCCCCTATAAGGATCACATGGAATATGACTGGGTTAGTGCAAGCTTGGGTTCTGTTTATAGCCCGTTATCCCACCTATGAGTGTCTCTGAAGTGGCCAAGAGTCATCTTGGCTAGAATATCTCAGTATTTGGTGAATCTTTGTGTCTTTCCTGTTCTCCCTCCATGCTTTCCTCTTTGCCCTCCTGTCTTCTAATTCACAGCTCTGATGATGTCTTTCACACGTTAGAGGGATGTAAAGGGACGTTTAAACCATCCTATCTAATATGTTTCAATTCTCTGTTGCAACCGACCCTCCGAATGATAGCATCCAGTCACTATTTGAAGGCCTTCAGGGACAGTGAACTCGCCTTGTTGATTAATCCTCTTTGGAAAAGGTTTCTTCCCTTAGGCTCTGTCTCCTGGTAATTTTCACCCATTACTTCTGGCTGTGCACTTTGGAGCTATGCAGAATAATTCTACTACATTACTCTCCTGGTAGCCTACTGGATATTTGAAGACAGTAATCATGTCCTTAGAAGCCTGCTTTCCTTTAGGCCAAATATCATCTGTTTCCTCAAATGTTCTTCATTGTTTGAAATCCCCTTAGCATCTGTAAATATAGTTTAGTTTATGTGAGATTTATATCTCGCCTACTTTAAAGAGGATATTAGGCGACTCATCAGTTTATAACATGAACGAAAGACAATTGGGGATAAAAATGTGGAGGAAAACACACCAGAGACTAAGGAAAGGAAGCACAGATAGATGTTGCCAGGTACCTAAAATGAACTGGATTATAATTGGACTCTGAATTTGGCTCAAAGTTTTATGGCAGCTAGGACAAAATTGGAAACGCGATGGGTTATGTGGTTTTATGTTCTGACAGGATCAAGCTTACAAATCATCTTCAGAGAGAAAATTTCTCCTAAAACGAAACTCCACCTCAGCCTATTAGGCTTGCTCTCTGCAGTTGTTAGAGGCTGACAAGTACTTTGGTTACACATCATCCCATCCCCACTAGGGGGAAGGGGACTGGCAGCGTAGGTAATTAATTAGCTAAGAGCTGTCTTAGTTTTAAGCACCGCTATCTCTGTAAGGATACCCAAGAGAAAAGTGCAGTCCTTTTCTCTCTCGCTTTCTTTGTGTTCCACACAAATGGTCCCTTCCCTACCTTTTTGCTCTCTAAACGCTGATGCTTCATGTCTCGTTGGAACAGCAAACCCCAGGAAAGAAGCCCAAGAAGCCCAAGGAAAGCACCAAAGGAGTAGTCTACTAGACTAGCGGTCACTGGAAAGCACCAAAGGAGTAGTCTACTAGACTAGCGGTCACTGGCTACAGCATTTGGTGCAATCAGCCTCTCTGGTTCTCAGTGTCTTTGAATAGAAAATGCGTTCCTCTGAACACTAAATTGCCCGATGGAAAGCTTTTTTTAAAGATGGGGTCTCAATCTGTAGACCAAGTTAGCACTGATCCTCTTAACTCTGCCTCCCGAGTACTGGGATTAAAGGTGTGCAACACTATGCCTGGCAAGTCCGGAGATTTGCACATGCTAAGAGTATCCTCTACCATTGAGAGACACCCCCAGATCCTGATTTTCTTTTAGTCTTGATATTCCCATTCTGTGCTTGGCAACTAACAGGTAGAGGAGAAGGTCTGTGCATAGTTAGAGTTGTGAGAATCTAGTAGACAAGACCCAATTTGAACAGATGCCACCATCTGAGGAAAATGTTTCATAGCTCTGAACAGCACGACAATTTATTATTGACTGGATACTGGCAGTGGTGAGAAGTGGTTTTGGGGGACTCTTTCCTCCTCTAGCACACATTCTTGGCAAAGGCGGCCCTTGGGAAGGAGAGTTGAAATAGTCTCACTGGCTACAGAGGCTTCTGGGAAATGACTCTGGGAGGTGGCAGGCAAAAAGAGATGTAGTACCATGGGTTCTGCTGAAGAACAGTAACAAAACAATGCTGAGGTCATCTTGTAGTGTGGCATGTTTGCTGCCTACAGGACCCATGTGGGTGGCCCACCTAACATGTTCAAAGACTTTTTTATACCTATAAGAGAATGTCCACATTCTTTCACTTGGCAATAGAATTTTCAAGGTAGTCGGGCAATGTTTTCCCGTCTATTCTCCCTTACAACACTCGTGTCTCCTTCCCCCTCAATACATAGTTTCCAAAATGTTTGTGTTTTCTTACTCTTCCTCTCCCCCCAATGGCACACAAAGTCTTGTTCATTCCATTTTCTTCCCTAGTTGTATTTGGTCAGGTCCCCCAGCCCATGGAACAGTACTGCCCACATTTGTGGGGTATATGTCCTCCCTCAATTAACCTAATAACCATAATCTCTCATAAACATTCCCAGAGATGTTTTTCCCCCCACAGTGCTTCTGAAACCTATTGAATTGATAATCATTAGCAACAGTCACAGCCCCACCCCATGCCTATGAGAGACCCAAGCCATTAACCCTGCGCCTCTTTTATTCATTGACTCAGTGTCCCATAATGCAAAATACACCAAGTCAAACTTCAAGATTTCTCAGTGTTCAATAATCCCAACACTGTTTAAAAACCCAAAATCAGGGCCCAAGAGAGAGGGCTCCGCAGTTAAAAGCACTTACTGTGCTTGAAGATCACCTGGGTTCGGTTTCCAGCACCCACATGGTAATTCACAACCATCTATAGTTCCAGCAGTTCTGATCCTGTCTTCTGGCCACTGCAGGCATGCTTGAAGTATACATACATATATGAAAGCAAAACACTCATATACATAAAATAAAAATAAATCCTAAAACTAAAACAATAAAAATCCAAGTCTCATCTGAGACTCCGGGCAGTCTCTTAACTGTGAGTCCCTATAGCATCAGAAAATAAAGTACAAACTTCCACTGTACATAATGGCACAGAACAAATGTTCTCATTCCAAAAGGGAAGAATGGGGACATAACAAGGAATAAGTGAACTACAGGAAAACCAAAATCCCAGCAGAGATAATACCAAACGTTGAAGCTCCTCATTTCACATCTGGGGTTCCAGATGGAATCATTCAGACTCTAAATGGTAGCACTGCTTCTCTAAGTTGGCCACATGCAGAACACATAGCCTCTCTTTTGGGTTAAGTCCACCCTATGCTTGCAGTTTTTCTCAGCAGCCATTCGGGCTTTGGCCCCTCCAACATCCTTGGGTCTCCATTGCAACTTGGACTTCACCTTTTCAGCTTCATGCAATAGCCTCCTGGAGTCTCCTTGATGGGTCTCCAACCCTGCCCACATTGCCTGACCTCCGAGGCTCTCTGAAACCATGAAATAAAATTCTAGGACCTCTTCGATCTTTCATTTTTTTTATGCTTTCAAATAGTAGCACATGAATGCTTCCACTAAGTTTTGCTGACATATCACTCACTTGGACCATAGCTGTATCATCTCCTATGTGCTGACCATTGGGAAACACTTCCTTAGACTGTTGCCTTTGAGGAGCTGGGAATCCATTCGCTTTAGACTTTCTTCCTTCAAATGAATTTGTGTCTTTATAAAATGGAGCCCCCAATGAATATTGTTCTGTCTTCATGACATCATTCCTACTGTCCTTGTGTGAATCAAGGGGTTTCTTTTTAATGATGCTAGTCTCTAACAGTTAGAGCTACTTGTACACCTGCCTTGTCTATAAAGTTAAATTTACTTAAATTCTTTTCCTCATTAAAATACATTATTTTGATATCTTTCTGCTTCACTTTTTTCCCTTCTTGGATCAGAACAATAAACAGTAACCATGCCATAGCCCAAATGCCATTTCGTCTTAAAATTTCCTTCACCAAACAAGTTAGTTCATTATCTTTAAGTCAAACCTCACTCGTGTTCTTAGGACACAGGCAGAATACAGCCAGATTCTTGACCAAAATATAGCATGAATGGCCCTAAGCCCACTTTTCTAAGAGATCTTGTTCCCCTCTAAAACCTCATGAACTGGGCTTTCACTGTTCACGTTCCTCTCTGCTCTCTCGCCTTCCAAGTTCCCATGAGAATGGCTCACTAAGTCCTGCTTCCTGCAGGTTAGTTTTTCTAGCTCCAAACACCACACTCTTCAACATTCCAGCCACGAAACAGTTCCAAAGGCCTAAGAGCTACATACTCAGGTTTATCATAACAAAAGTCCCATATTAAGGTTTATCATATCAAGAGCCCCACTTCATCTGGGTGTAGTGGCGCACACCTTTACTCCCAGCACTTGGGAGGCAGAGGCAGGCAGAGTTCCATGAATTCAAAGCTATCCTGGTCTACACAGTGAGTTACAGGACAGCCAGGGTTATGTGTAGACCCTTTCTCAAAAAAACCAAACCAAACCAAACCAAACAAACAAACAAAACCCTAACAAACAACATCACAAAACAAAAAAAAGAGCTCCATTTTTTTAACCAATTTTATATATTAGTTGCTTTTTCTGTTGCTGTAATCCCTGACAAGAGCAATTTAAGGGGAAAATTTATTTTGGCTCATAGTTTTGAGCATGCAAGTCCATCATTATAGGGATGTCAAGTCAGCAGGAGATTGAAACATCTGGCCACATCACATCCTCAGTCAGAAAGCAGAGAGAGATGCATACTTGCCCTTAGGTCACCTTCTCATCTTTAGACAATCCAGGCTGCCAGCCCACGGATGATTCTTTTCTACCTCAGTTGAAATAATCCAGATAATCCCTCACAAGCATTCCCATAAATTTGTCTCTGTTGTGATTCTAAATCCTGTCAAGTTGACAATCATTATTGGATTAGAACACTCTAATTTCACAGGACATTATCTTAACTCGACTAAATCTGCAGGAGCCATTATTTCGAAATAAGGTTACTCACAGCTTTTGGGTGGACATTGATTATGAAGGAACACTATTCACCACAGTTCTACATATTCTATTGCCTCTCTAAACTGCTAGAATGTTAGCACCATAACATTAGGGTTTATTGTTTATTTGGGGGTTTTGTTGAGATTATAGTATGATTATAACATTAATTGTTATCATATGCATGTGTATACATGCATACATGTATGTTGATTCTATATATATTTTCAGGGCTGACGATTTGTCTCTAGCCAATTCATTGGTGTGCTCTTCCCTGGGGAAGGTCACCTCTTCCACTCCCAGCTTTCCTCAGTTGCCTATACTTCTTTGTGTATGGTCGAGGACTTGTGGGTTTTCCCCCATCCACTTTGGCATGTCCATTGATGCTGTTCTTTTCATCTCCCGTTTGGGCAGTCATGTTGATGAGACTTTACGGTGTAGCTTCTGACATTACTAGAAGATTGTTGTCTGTTTTATTTATTGTTCTATCTTCAGTGTTCAGAGGAATGTTTGCTACATAGTAGACATAGTATTTTGTGAATGAACCTTAGGACTTATCTATCTCCAACTCCAGAGGGAATCTGAATGCAGGTAAGGATGAACATGCAGGCATTGCCTGGAATATGGACAATGCTTTACAAGTGTTTGCTGGATGAATAGAAATATTCACTAGATATATGACTTTAACATTTACAGAGTGCCTCTTTTGTACAAGGCACTGGGAGGATATGTAAAGAGGTGAGAAGGAAACTGTTCAATAGGTATTCTGGTTATCCCTCTGAGTGATTCATTCAGTCTTCATTTTATTTTCCTTTTTATTGAATGGAGAGAATAACAGAACCTACCATATAACATTGTCATGAGGATTGAGTTAGATCATATGGTTAAGTTGTTTGGCATAGTACCCAGAACATAGGAAGCATCATAGCAGTAATAACTGCTATTATTATAGCTGGTATTGTTATGTGCTAATTTTGTGCAACACTTTTCTTTTAAAAAATGCACATGTGATGAAACTGCCTCCCCCCCACACACACTTTTTTTTTTTTTAAAGACAGACTTTCTCTCTGTAGCCCTGGCTGTTTTGGAACTTGTTCTATAGATCAGGCTAGCTTTGAAGCTGGAGATCTGCCTGCCTCTGCCTCCCAAGAGCTGGGATTAAAGGTGGAAACTGGACCCTTTAAAAAGTGCCATTTAATGACTTTTAGTATACAAGCAATGTTGGACTATCATTACCAAAGTCTAATTTTAAAGATCTTTTTTATCCCTTCCAATAAAATTCCATACACATTACTAGACACTTTCTTTCTAATTAATTAATTAATTTTTAATTTTATTTTACATTCCAACCACAGTTCTCCCTCTCACCCCTCCTCCTACCCCCCCACCTCCCTGCCCCCAGTACACCTCCCATCCACTCTTCCCAACGGGTAAGAGCTCCTATGTGGAGTCAACAAAGACTGGTGCATTAAGTTGGAACAGGATCAAGCCCCTCGCCCCTGCATTCAGGCTGAGCATGGCATCCCACCATAGGGAATGGGTTCCAGTAAGCTAACTTTATGCACCAGGGATAAATCCTGGTCCTAAGTAGACACTTTCTACTTTCTCACCTAGCCAGCCCCTACTACTACTCTAATTTTCTTATCTATAAAGTTGTCTATTTTGGAACTTCATATAAAAGGAATCATACAATATTTGTCTTTTGTGATTGGCTTATTTCTCTTAGTATAATGTTTTTACAGTTCACCCAGTATATATACGTGTGTGTATGTAAATATGTTTTGTTTTCAATACATCTGACTCTAGTTTCTCCTCTCTTCACTCCTTCCAGTCCCCTTCCCATCCCTCCCAGTTCCCACCCACCTCCCTTCTCATCCACATTTTTTTTGTATCAATACTTCATTATTTCTGTTGTTTTGAAACAGAATTTCACCATGTAGCCTAGGCTAGCTTGGAATTCACAATCCTTCTGCCTCCCCATCCTGGGATTACAGGCATGCAACGCCACACTAGAAATTTCATTTTTTTTTTAGTGGTCAAAGAACATTCTGTTTTTTATCTTAGATTTATTTATTTTATGCATGGGTGTTTTGCCCACAAGTATGTGACATGTAACATGTATGTGCCTGGTGCCCACAGAAGGGGTTGAATTCCCTGGAACTGGAATTATGGATGACTGTGAGCTGCCTTGTTCTGCTGGGAATTAAGCTCAGGTCCTTTGCGAGAACAAGTGCTCTTAACTACTGAGCCATCTCTCCAGTCCATAGTTCAATTTTTTATTATACTACATTTTGTTTATCCATTCATCAAGTGATTTGTTTGGATGTTTATACTTTGGGGTTGTTATTATTTATAAGGCAACAATGAATACTCCACGGGATCTTTATAGTTGTACATTATCATTCCTCTTGGACAGATACCCAGAAGTAGAACTATTGGCTCTATTTTTTTTTCACCTTTTAAGGAATAGCCAGACTGCTTACAAAGCTGTGACTCCATTTTACATTCCTGCTCGCAGTGAATGATGGTTCCAATTTCTCCATGTCCGTGGTAACCTTTTTTTTTTTATTGTAAATACCTTTGATTTAGTCATCATAGAGGATATGGTATTTTATTGTGTATGTTTAAGAAACTGATGTTTAGGGACTAAGAGGTTAAAAGTACTTGCTGCTCTTCTAGAGTACCCAAGTTCATTTCCCAGCACCCACATCAGCACCCACCACTCATAGCTATCTGTAACTCCAGCTCCAGGAGATCTGATGGTCTCAAGCGCACCTGTACATACATAGCATACACTTACACACACACAATAATAATAATAAACCTTTGAAAAGAAATTTCCATTAACTTTATTTCACTTTCTGTTCAACAGCCTGTGGAAGAATAGCTTAGGAACATTCACTCTATCTGTTCCTATACAGGCAATCCTGAGAAGTGGAAGCTTAAGCCCAGCATTCAGTGGCCACGTGAGCACACTAGAGAACTGCTGCATAGGCTCAGAAAACATTTGCCATGCCTTCAAACCATTCCGGATCCAAGCTCGTGTCAGAAAGCTGGCTCTTCTGTTGTCACTGAGCTTCCTCTTTAGTCCAGCCTTTCAGCACCTTTCAGTCTGCCATTCCTGTTCAGTCTCAACACAGAACATTTATCACTGGGAAAATCAGGAATGGCTTCAGAAAAGTGGCATTTGACTTAGAATTTTCTTCTTCTTCTTCTTCTTCTTCTTCTTCTTCTTCTTCTTCTTCTTCTTCTTCTTCTCCTTCTCCTTCTCCTTCTCCTTCTCCTTCTCCTCTTCCTCCCCCTCCCCCTCTTCCTCCTCCACCTCCTCCTCCTCTTCCTCCTCCTCCTTCCCTTTCTCCTCCTCCTCCTTCTTTTTCTTCTTCCTTCTTCCCTTTCTTTTTCTCTACTCCTCTTCTCCTCTTTCTCCTTCTCCTTCTTCAAGTGTATGGGTGTTTTGCTAGCACTTATGTAGAGTACATGGTGCATGGAGGCCAAAAGGGGTGTCAGATTCCCCTGAAACTGGAGTTACAGATGGTTTGAGCTGCCACTTGGGTGCTAGAAATTGAATTCAGGCCCTCTGAAAGAGCAGCCAGTGGGCTTAACATCTGAACCATCTCTCTAGCCCCCAAAGTTTCTATTGTTATATTTTTGAGATAGCATCTCATACTGTAGCTCAGGATGGTATGGAACTCATTATTGAGCCCAGGTTGACCCTGAACTCTTGGCAATTCTTCTGCCTCAACCTTACAAGTGAAGGCATTATAGACCCATGGTGAATATTTTATTTGTCTTGATGGACAGATAAAACTTCATTGGCTGGCAATAATGGAATGAATGAAAATACCATTTCTATGGGGAATAGAAAATGATGGTTGAAGAAAGATGCTTTGAAATCAAGTCAGACTCTGATGGGGAGTCCAGCGACTGTTTGGAATGGATGATATTGAGGTTGCCTTGGTCAGAAGTGACTGGCTAACATGGGGAATCCTAGGGTTGGGAATATGAGCATTGATCTGGATGGAGAATTTAGAGGCTGACTGGAGGTAAACACCTATGAAGTTCCATGTGTGGCGATGGTGGTGGTGATGGTGGTGGCGGTGGTGGCGGTGGGAGTAGGAGTAGAATTCCAGGGGCTGCCTGGGATAGGGAACTACAGACTGGGTGGGCTGTAAGATCACAGAGCTAGAGAAATACAGAAGGACAGGGATGGAGGAATGGTCTATAGACAAGTTGGAATGAAAAAATCAAGAGATTGTCATGGGGCTGGAAGGATAGGGAATGGGATATTATTTGGGGTTGGCAGACTAGAAGTATAGAAGTCTGAGTTGGCCAAGTCTTGAGACTGCCTGGGATGGGTGCTCTGATGGTTTGGATCTTGGGCCTGACCAGCGCACATTAGAATAGGTTGGAGGGCTTCGTTAGACTGTTAGGTGAAGCCCCCAGGACGGCCCAAATGGAGATATCTCCTACAGACTGAGCTAAGGCTGGCCACCAGCTGAGGTGCCAGTGTCTTGGGACTGGTCCAGCTCGGGTGCTGGTGGCTACTGCAGGTGGGGCGCGCGGGGGCGGGTCGGAAGAGATGGGTGGGGGCAGGGGCGGGGGGCGGGCCGGGCAGCCGGGGCGGTCCCGCGCGGCCGCGCTGCGCAGTGACTCCGCAGCGGGCGGAGCGCCGTGGGCCGCGTCCTTCCTAGCCCTGGTGGTGGTGGTGGCGGTGACGGCGGCGGCGGCAGCAGCCTCAGCTCCTGCGCCCCGTGCCGCCGGCCCCAGCGCTGTCTCCCGGGCCCCCTAGGGCCCCCGGGCCGCCGAGCCCGGTGCGCGCCCTCGCGTCCCGCCGGCCCCCTCCCCCGGCTGGGCCCGGGGGAGGGTGGCGCCGTGAGCGAGCGGGGACTGGGCTCTCTTGCCCATTCCCCTGTCCCTGGGCCGCCAGGATGGAGGCGGGGTCCGGTCCCCCGGGTGGCCCGGGATCTGAGAGCCCCAACCGGGCGGTGGAGTACCTGCTGGAGCTGAACAATATCATCGAGAGTCAGCAGCAGCTGTTGGAGACCCAGCGGCGGCGAATCGAAGAGCTGGAGGGCCAGTTGGACCAGCTCACCCAGGAGAACCGCGACCTGCGGGAGGAGAGCCAGCTGCACCGCGGGGAACTGCACCGGGACCCCCTTGGCGCGCGGGATAGCCCTGGCCGCGAGAGCCAGTACCAGAACCTGCGCGAGACCCAGTTCCACCACCGCGAGCTGCGGGAGAGCCAGTTCCACCAGGCGTCCCGGGACGTGGGCTACCCGAACCGGGATGGCGCCTACCAGAACCGGGAAGCTATCTATCGGGACAAGGAACGAGAAGCCTCCTATCAGCTCCAGGACACTACCGGCTACACAGCCCGCGAGCGCGACGTGGCCCAGTGCCACCTGCACCACGAGAACCCAGCCCTGGGTCGCGAGCGTGGCGGGAGGGAGGCTGGGCCAGCGCACCCGGGCCGCGAGAAGGAAGCCGGCTATTCCTCTGCGGTGGGCGTGGGGCAGCGGCCACCGCGGGAGCGGGGCCAGTTGAGCCGTGGCGCATCCAGAAGCTCCAGCCCTGGCGCGGCCGGAGGTCACAGCACCAGTACCAGCACCAGCCCGGCTACAACCCTCCAGAGAAAGTAAGAAATGTGTTTGCAACCCTCACCCCACCCTTCCCTTTCCCTCTAGATTCCTCTCCAACTTATCTGGCGGATAAAGTATATGAAGCCCATGCCTGATTCCATTTCCTGCTTCTCCTGTCCCAATCGGGAGAAGCCAGGTCCTCCTCAACCAACTAACAATGCTTTCGGTAGCCACTGCACACTGGTTTGAGCAGATGAGCGCAGGCTGCTGCTTTTTTTTTTTTTTTTTCCTCCAGAACCAAGACAGTTAGAGACTAAAGCAATCCCCACTACCTCCCTCCACTTCTTCAATCCCCGGCTATATCCTTTCTGGAGGATGGATTAGATATATTTTTTTTAGACAGAGGTGGTATCAACTCAAAGCCCCAAAGGAGAGAAACACTCCTACACACCTTTTTGGGATTTTTTTTTTGGGGGGGAGGGGGTGTCTAGTCTTGTCTAGAGGCAGATGGGGACCAGAATGGATTCTGATGGCTGAGATATCCCTCTGAGGGGAACTGCAGCACATCTTGGCACGGAGCGGGGGGAGTGATGGTGGCAAAGATGGGGGAGCAAATATGGAAGCTAGGCCCTTGGTTAGTTTCTCAAAGTCCAGCTGGTCTCCACCCTTCAAGAAAAACAACACCCATTTAAAGAGCCCTACCAGGAAGGGAAGTCCGTAGCTCTCCCATCTGTTGGATCAGCTTCAGTTCTGGTGCTGGGGTCTGTACGTATGTCCGAGACAGGATAGGACTATTTTCTGAGTTGATGGGACATGGGCAGGGTCCACTTTTCCCATAGAGATCCCATTGTGTGCTGGTTGGGAGAAAATGTATTAGGCTGTGAGTCAAGGGCATGAAGACTCACAGGGATGCCCTAAGGGCTCTCCTCTTGCTTTGCTGCTACAGTGGAAAGAACACTGAACTGGGAGATAGAAGAACTGGGTTTCCCTTCCAGCTCTGTTGCAGATTGGCTTTGTGACCTTGACTGAGTCCGTTCTTCTATCAGTCCATCATTTCCCCTATGTTTCTTTTAAATGCAAGGTGTGCCAACTGAGATTCAATGGGTGTCTTACTAACCTAGCCACACCAAAGAGCAAGTCTGAAGTCCTTTAGCAAATGGCCAGGCTTCCCCCTCCTCTCACTGCTCAGCTGGTCCTACCATGTGCCACAACTAGTGGAGTGTCTCTTGGAGGCTGGGCTGGGGGTGGGGAAGCCTTCTGCCTCAGGAAATCTGCCGGGAGACAGCTCTCTGCAACTCCCCCATGGTGAGGCAGCAGGCTGGGGTGCTGGGTTGAGATGGCTGGGCCCCAGGAGCAGCAGCTGCAGCTTGAGGGCTTGGCTGGGCTCCACTGCAGTGCACCCTTAGCTGAGTGTTGGGGTGGAGGGACAGCCCCAGAATGGGGGCAGAGAAAGACTGGATGGGGCATTGTGGTCCTTGAACCTGGTTGCAGACTTCTCTAGAGAGGTCAGGCCTGTGATGGAGGGAGCAGCCCCATTATATATGACTTCAGGAAGCAGATCCAGGAACAGTGGGAACATTTGAGATAAAAATCAAGAGAACTTTTCAACCTAGCCAGTTGTGATGCAGTAGATTGCTTCAAGGGATGGGGGTAGTAGCTGGCCCGACACGTCCAGTCGAGGCCCAAAGTGGGTCCGAGAGAGCTGG
Organism: Alexandromys fortis; assembly: GCF_014885135.2. Classification (NCBI taxonomy): domain Eukaryota; kingdom Metazoa; phylum Chordata; class Mammalia; order Rodentia; family Cricetidae; genus Alexandromys; species Alexandromys fortis. The sequence goes on from NW_026068244.1 coordinate 327,985, forward strand.
AAGAAGCATGTAGTTCCTGACTCTGGCATTAAGCCCAGTGAAAAGACCGGAATCTTCCTCAATTTCAGAATTCCGTTGCTTTCAGATTCTCCATCCTGCAGACATAGGTCTGAATTTATTGGCTGGCTGGAAGCCCATTTGCCCTTCTGCCACCCTTGCAGGCCTGCTTCGGACGCCTTCCTTCTTTTTTGTGCACTTTCCAGGTCGCTTGTTGGAATCCCTTGCGTCACATTTCCTACTGGGCTAATAAAGAGGTTTAAATGGCACTTTGAATGTCTCTCAACTACGTATTAACTGCTTGCCTATCTGTGATTACTTCATTTGGGCTTCGCAGCAGAGCATCAGCAACTCCATTTTAGAGAAGGAGAAACTGAGGCTTCAAGTCGAAGGGGCTTTATTCAAGGTTAAGCTACTAGTTGCTAATGGAGCTGGGACTAGAATCGAAAACTGCCTATCTTAAAGGCACCTTACTTGTTCCCTAGCGCTTAACCCCTAGGAGTCTTGGCCTCAGGACCTGGTGGGGTACTGAACTCAGAAAAACCGAGAAAGCCCTAGGTATCTTCAGGTTTTGAACTAGAAGAGATGGGTCTGGGGTGAGTGGAGGAGTCGATGGGGGAGAATAGACGGCTACCTTCCTCTTTCCCATCTTCCTTCTCACCGGGTGTCAGGAGAACCTGTAGCCATTGCAGTAACCAGTACTGCTGCAAGCGACTCCCCTGCTAGGCCTGTTCTGGGTTTGTAAGGAGTGGGTGAGAAGGCTGCTGTTGGAAGCGCGGGCAGGCAGGGTGGGAGTTCAGCAGCTGGGGCTGCAGCATTGGGGGAGGACAGGCAGAGCTGCTACAGGCTGGGCTCTGCTGGGCCCCAGGCTCCCCCTGGTGGCAAATTGGGGAGAAATGGGGGCCTGGGTCAAGCGCTTGGTGGGAGCTCAGTCTGCCTAAGACTCAGTTCTCCCAACCACCCTGTGCGCCTGTCACTACCATCATGTCACAGCATAAGAAGCTGGGGGCTCAGAGAAGTAAAGTGGTCGTATCGGAGGTCGCACTGATAACATAATGTACACAGCGTATTCCTGTGAACTTTGCCTTCTTTGCTTTGGGTATCCTCCATCCACATCCGTAGCATATACCCAGAACTCCTATGTCCTTTCATACTGCTCTCCTGGACAGGTTCCAGGATGCCAAAATCTATTCTGGCGTGCTCTGGGTGTGGTCTTCCTAGTGTGACAGAAAGCAACATGAATCCCTACCTCCTTCTGGTCACTGGCACATGAGGATTTAGTTGTTTGCTTACTAGTTGTTGATCCTGACTGATGGTTATCTTTTTACATGGAACTGTCACCTCCTGCCATGATTTTAAAAGAGATCTTTTTTGTTACTAAGCTTGGTTTGACACCCCCCCCCCCGCTAGTTCTGACACCTAGAATGAATGATTTCTAGAGGCTTGGAGCCACTGCTGAGTAACCCATGCTGAAGAGAGCTGTGTTCCTACATTGTCTGCATGGGCCTAGCTCCACCTCTGCTGTATGCAGTGGTGGGCTGAAGCCAATATGGTGGTAACTGTCTATCCTCAGCCCCCACCCACCCTGCAGACTGGCTCACATTTGGATACTGAACCTAGAGAGGCCAGCCTGCTGTTCTTGACACCCAGGGCGATGCGTGGTCTATCACATCACTGCTGAACTATCGTCGGCTGCAGGTGGTGAGGTGTCAGCATGCTGTCTACAGGAGCTGAGGCCAGAGAGAGAGAGAAAGACACACACAGAGAGAGAGAGAGAGAGAGAGAGAGAGAGAGAGCGCGAGCAAGTGAGCGTGAGCGCAGGGAGAGGCTCGGGGGAAGCCTGGCTCCTTTGGCATGCTGGATTCTTTTTCTAGGGTGTCTCTCCGTCCTTTCAGGAGGGAAACTGCTTACTGCCCCTCCACTGTGTTGTGAGCATTATGCTGGTGTGGGAGAAAATGATAATGTTGAATTTCATGAGAATTAGGAGTCTTGCTTCTCTGTCTGGATCTGGGGCAAGAATGGGGTTGTTGTCATCCACAAATATTTCTTGGCTGTATTCAGAGAGCAGGAGGGGCCACCAGGCTGAGCAAACACCATGCTCTTGGCACTTGCAGAACTCTCTTCCCACCAGCCATGAAGACAGGGTTGCGGGCTTAGTCAGGCCGCAGACACAGTACTGAGGAGGACAGAGTAAACAGAAGGGGTGGGGTTTCTCAGAGGATAGAAGGATCAAGACAGACAAGGCTGCTGCTTGAGGATCTGGGCAGTAGAGGAAGGTGCTTTGAAGAACCAGCTGGGCATAGTCCCTTGGTGTCTAGTTGAGATGTGTGCCAGAAGGAAGACCTCAGACTTGGTGTCTGCTGACTGGTCTTCCTCTGCCCACCCCCACCAACTATGGCCTCTGCATTTGCTGGGGGCCTGGTAAAGCCTGGAGCATGGTATTGATTGAGTGAATCTCAGCTTCCTGTGTAATAGGCACTATTCTATGCAGCTTTATGTAATAATAGCTAATATTTTCCTACTGCATTTACTGTGTGCTGGGCACTTCATTCTAAGTGCTTCCTATATAGTCGTTCTTTCTGTTTTCACACGAATCCTTTCATGTAAATTGTTATTAACTCCATTTTACAGGGGAAGAAACTAAGGTCTAGGAAGTTCAGGTGACATAGCCAAGGTCCCTAAGTGGCTAAGGGACAGGACTGCAGAAGAACTAGACGGAACCCAAGCGGCTGGGCTCCAGGGTCTGTAGCATTCTTGGCATTCTTACTCATCTGGCAGCCCTGTTTCTTATCTCATTTCCCCAGAATCCTTGCCAGGTGGGTGTTATTGTTCTCCTCATCTTTCAGATGAGGAAGTGGGGATCGGAGAGGAGCAGCGAGTTACACAGCCGGCTGAGACCTAGAGCTGTGTGGCTTCCAGTCCTTCAGTGTGCTGTTCCCTTCCGTTGGTGGGGGTTAGACATGAACTTTAGGTGTGACTCTGGTTTTCCTCCCACAGAGGTTCCCTCTCACAATCACCCCTGATTTTTTCCATGGTGTCCTGAGAGATTACTCCTCTTTTTCTGTCAAGCCTCTGATAAATCAGCTGGAGCCAAGCCATGTCTGCAGTCTGGCTCCTATGTTTTCGTTGTCTTTCTGTTTCTGTCCACAGATTCCCCTTCTCTCATTTTTATAAATCTCTTTTCTACAGACCATGCTTGAGTTACCCTGGCCTTGTATTGTCTCATTAGCCCACCCAGGCCTTCCTTCTGATGGCCTCTGTGGCTTGGCTAATATCCTTCCCTTCTCCTCGGTTGCTTACTATTATGTCTAAGTTGAATTAGCTGACACCTCTCCTATCTTTATTTAAAAACAAATACTTTTATTTTATTTTATGTGTATGACTCTTTTTGCCTGCGTGTATGTATGTGTACCACATGTGAGCCCCTGGAGGCCAAAAGAAGCTATTAGATTCCCGGGAACTGAAGCTGTGAACTACTGTGTGAGTTGCTGGGAATCAAACCTGAGTCTTCTAGAAAAGCCTCAAGCACTCCTAACCACCGAGCCATCTCTCCAGCCCTTGTTGGTCCTTTGTGATGCTCAGTTTAGCCTTTTTATTTTATTTTTAACTTTAATTTTTATTTTATGTGTACGGGTGTTTTGCCTGAATGAGAGAGAGGGCTTTGGATCCCCGGGATCACAGTTACAGATTGTGGGTTCTGGAAATTAAACCTGGGGTCATCTGCAAGAGCAACCAAAGCTATCAACTACTGAGCCATTTCTCTAACCCCAAGTCTAGCATCTCTGTCTGACTGTCTGTCTGACTCTATCTATCTTCTTAGTTGTTTATATCTTGTGCCTCCTACTAGCCTCTAAAACAGTGGTTCTCATCCTGTGGGTCTTGTCCCTGTTGGTGTTGCATGTCAGATATTGATAGTATTACAGTTCCTAACAGTAGCAAAATTACAGTTATGAAGTAGCAACTAAAATACCTTTTTGGTTGGGGGTCACCACAACATTAGGAACTGTATTCAAGGATCACAGCGTTAGGAAAGCTGAGAACCACTGCTCTAAAAGGAGTCAGACTTAACTGACATGTATTGAGTACATATTATAGAGCCGATTCTGTGCTTGGTGCTGGGGGCATAACAAAGGAGTGAAGACTTTGGAAAGACATCACATAGCACGTAGTTAGCTGCTCAATCAATTCTGAATAGACATAAGAATGTCTGGTTAAGTCCTGGTGAACTATTGGCCAGGTCCTTCCGTTTTTCTTTATTCTGGACTCCTGTTGAGAGAAATGTCAACTTCAAAATCCTCTTGGCTTTTTCCTCTTGCTCCCTGGAGGCATTTGACTTGGGTTTTTCTTCTTCTTACACCCAGTGGTCTCCCAATCGACACATGACAGAGAAGCCGAGTCGGATAAGACTTTAGAGGTATAGTGGCCGATTTGCTCATCACCATCCTTCCAGCATGCCAATTCCGTGTCACGCCACATTCTTGACTCTTGGTGCAAAATCTTCTCTCCTGAGTGAGCCAGGGAGTCCTCTCTGTATGCAGTTTGCCCAATTCCAGTGATGGGTTGTTTACTGGTACCTTTTCTTCATTTCTTTTCCTCTTTTCTCTTTCCTTCTTTTTTTTATTTATTTCTCTCTTTCTTTCATTTTTTGGTATCCATCCAGTCTTTACTGAGGTTTTACGCTAGGCCAGGCACAGCATCTTGGGAGTGGGAGTAGACTTGGCCTCTTTGGCTCATTCCCTGGCAGGATCATGTGCATCGGTCACAGGGGAGAATGAGAACTAGATGTCTTATTTCCTCTTTGAGGGGGGTTGTTGAGGAAAGGATAGTTTGCCAAGTAGTCTAGTTTCCTCCTACTCTCTACCGTCTCACCAAGTGTTCAGTTTTTCGGACCCTTGAAAGCACGTACACAGGAAACCCTTCTCAGATACTTAGGAACTGAAGCTTCTTGGGACCTGGGAACCCTGAGTGCTGCCTGGGCGATTCTGAAGGGAGTGGGATGTTCTGGCACGTAGACTTCATGTGAGGCTATGAGCATCATTTCACTTGCAGGACCTGTTTTTTATTTTTTAGTTTTCCCTCAGCAGGATATGGAGATAAAACTGTATTTTCTAACAAGTATGATTCATACTAACCCCCATCCCCCTACCTCACCTCCACCCCTCAGTGTGTCAGAAACTTTCCTGCATGCTCTTCATATTCATCAAGGTCCTGATCAGGATGGAAAAGCAGAGAGCGGTCCATAGAGAAGAATAAATGATACTGCCCTGCCCCCTAGAGGCGAAGTGTAACAAACAACAGGAAAACAGTCCCGTCATATCCAAAACAAGCCAGAGCTACACGGCTGATCAGGATTGTTCTTCTGATGCTTTAGATATAAATTAATCACCACCGTCATCTAAGAGGTACCCTTCACTCATATAAGATACATTTCTATAGCATAATCTGATTTTTTAGACTATAGGTTTTATTTTCTTTTAGTTAGCACATAAACATTGCAGTGAGAATGTATGAATTTTATGCTTTTTAAAGGGTTAAGATGACTGCTTCCAGGCCTTATGATTGTCTACTGGATTCCAAGATACAGTGCACCACACTTCTCTGAGTCAAACGAATGTTTTCTTTTATATAACCATGTTCGAATTATTGTCATTAGGGACTCGTCCCTGATTAATATGTGTAAGGCCCTGGGTTCATTTTCTGTTGTAGTCCCTGAAGAATAATAAACATTGGTCATGAGGAAGAATCCGAGGAACTCAGTTTATTCCCAGCACTGAAAAACATAATAAATAATGACATTTGTAAGAAAAATGAATAGAACTGGAAATCATGCTAAGCATAATAACCCAGACTCAGAAAGACAAATTTTATGTTTTTCTCATCCACATGCAGAAATCTACATTTCTATATACATATGAGTCAGGGAGATGGCTTCCTGGGTAAAATGTTTGTTTACAATCATGAGGACCTGAGATAGACCTCTCAGCACCCACTAAAAAAGCTGGGTGTGTTGGTGCGCTCCTATAATCCCAGCGCTGGGGAGGTAGAGATAGGGTTCATGGCTCTTGCCAGCTACTCAGTCTAAGCAGTCAGCGAGTTCTAGATTCGACGAGATACCTGTCTCAAGAATAAGGTGGACACATCAACCTCTGGCGTGACCACACACAACACACACAGAGGAACAGATATGTACGTAATTATATATAACAGGACGCAGAAATGGGACTATTTGGAGGGAGAAGGGGACCAGTGGAGGGAGGAGAGAAGAATAAGAGGGTGCACTAGGGGGGTGAATATGAACAAACGATAAAAATGTACATGTATGAAAATGATATAATGAGCCTTTAATCCCAGCACTCAGGAGGTGCACAGATCTCTGAGTTCTAGGCCAGTCTCATCTACAGAGGGAGTTCCAGGACTGCCAGGCTACACAGCCCTGTAAGCAAAAAGAAAAGAAAGGAAAGGAAAGGAAAGGAAAGGAGACAATGAAACTAATTTTAAAAAGAAAACAATGTGTTGAGAGAGTAGATCTCATTTTTAAAAAAAAAAAGAAGAAGAAGAAGAAAAGGCCAGCACACTTGGGTGCCGGCGAGAGAATGATGATGACAATAAACTCAAGTGCCATCCTAGAAGGAAATGCTGCACACCGCAGGAGCTCAGAGGAACAGCAGCCATTCATGAGCAGCAGGGTTGTAAATGTCAACCGTTTGAGCTGGAAGGGCCTGAAGTATGCAGCTGAAGGCGATTTGCTTTGCAGGTGAGAAGATTGCGGCCAGAAGCGACAAAAGACTGTTTAAGGCCCTGCAAGTGTGTGTGGAAGCTAGCCTTCTGACTGGAGGAGTCGCCCCAGTGCTAACGCCCAAGCTCAACGCAGCAGCTTTCGTTGAATGTGCTGCTTCCTGCTCTAAAATCTTAGGAGTGTTTTGTGTTCTACTTATAGAAAACCCAAATGAAAGAAAGAAGAAACTAGGACTCCAAGAGATTGGGTGGCTTGTTGGGGATGAAGCAACAGAAAGGATTCATCTCTTAAAGGGGCTCTTGTTTGAATGAATGGTGGACTGGCCTCCTGCTCTGATTTGGCTCCTCAGAAACCAAGGTGCTTGATTCATAGCTGGGATAGGAACTCTTTCTTCTTTTTCACCACCCAGCTCAGGACCAAACTTCTTGCTGCTGGTTTTTGTCTTGCTAGGACTTGTTTGATGTATCTGAGGCAGCTCAAAGGCAATTTCTGGCTTGACAGCCAGGCCTGGCCACCCCCTGCCCCCGTTTCAATTTTCATATAAAGGAGGCCTGTGCTTCTAAGAAAGACAGACTTGTGTTTGAATATAAACGCTGCCTCAACGTGCTAGATGACCTCAGTGAAGCCATTTTATGTTTTATAAGCTTTTAGTTCCTGGTCTTTAAAATGCAATAATAATGCCTACTGCTTAAGATTAACCGACGTAATTTGAATTACACTCTCTGATGTTTGTACTCAATAAACAATCATTTTTGTTCTCTTTCTAAAATCTTCTGTGGACAGTGATTTGAAGAATCCAGTGCTAAACCAAGCTTCGCTTTTCCTGAAAATGGTGTATTTTCTCCTTGCTAATATGGAGCTTTCATAGTTCATTGTATCTGCCTCAGTCACCAGTTAACTTGAAATATAACTCTAGCATCTCCGTTCATCTCTCTTCCTGAGTTCTTATTTTTTGGTTCAATTTCTGGTCTGTCCTTATCTTGGAGTACGTAACCTTAAATCCTTCATGACTCAGACAGGTATAAATAATTACTGGATGTAAATAGTTGAGTAAATGGAAGGCTGGAGGGGCTGGAATGGTAATGGTGACATTTGCAGAGGACCGGAAGGTGGTGCAGGTTGATCTGGTTGAAAAGACAACTGTATGGATTTCTGGAGGGAGGCAAAGTATTAGTGTAGAGCAGTGGTTCGCAACCTTCCTAATGCTGCAGCCCGTTAGTAAAGCTCCTCGTGCTGGGATGACCCCCAATCATAACATTATTTTCGTTGCCACCTCATAACCATAATTTTGCTACTGTTAGGAATCGTAATGTAAATATCTGATAGGCAGGAAGGATATCTGCTATGTGACCCCTGTGAAAGCGTCATTCCACCCCCACAGGGGTCACGATCCACATGTTGAGAACCACTGCTTTAGAGTGTGTCTAGCCCTGCACTTGACCTCTCTTGCTCCTGCTCTAAACAGAAGCAAACACTAGAGACTAGGACCTCAAATTAGCAAAACTATCACACTCTCTGCTTGGTATGCACAGTGTGGAAGACAGAGAACCCAAGAAAGAAAAGGGACTTGATTTTAGAATTTTAAAAATTTTATCAGTCAGTCAAGGTGGCAGCCACCTCAGCTGGAAGGCTGAGGCAGGAGGATCTCTTAAGCACAGGATTTCAGAACCAAACCTGGGCAACATAGTCAAGACCTCACCTCAAATACAAAAAATGAAAACCAAATCAGCACAAACCGAAGCAGTGTGTGTATATACAATATTATATTTTATTTTTAATTGGCATAGTAATTATACATATTTATTAGGTACACTGTAGCATTTTAATATAGGTATACAATATGTGATCATCAGATCAGGGGGATTAAGCTATATGCAAACATTTATCATTTCTTTGTATAGTATAGCATTTAAAGGCCAAAGGCCAGCTCTTTAGAATCGGCTTTGCCTTGGATTGAGTCAGGACATTAGTCCTGGTGGCAAGCACCCCAAACCTCTGTGCCATCTCACCAGCCTCGTGACTTCATGTTTCTAAGTAGCATGCTTTTAACCGTTATTTCCCCCACTTAGCCACTTAAAACATTATCTTTTTTCTATTTAATTTTCATTAATTTAAAAAAAATGGTACTCAGAGTAATGGATTTAATTATGGGACTTTTTATACATGCTGTCAACAAATCAGTGGGTAAAGAAAAAGTGATGCATGTACAAATGGAATTTATTTAGCTGTAAAGAAAAATGGAATCATAACATTCCCAGGAAAGTGGATGGGACTGAAAATTATGAATTCATACAAAATAGCCCGGGTCTAGAAAGGCAGATCTCACACGTTTTCTCTCATATGCATGCCATATATATGCATATGTATGTGAGAACGAGTATAAGTCAGGAAAAGGGGACTATGAAGAGTGAGAAAGGTCTCGAGGGAGGGGGTGGGAAGAAGACCAAAAGAAGGTAACAGAATACATGGGCCGTGGAGGCTGAAGGAGGGCTAGCTGAGGTGTGAAGAGGGCAACGGGGTGGCGAGGGGTCGGGGAGGGGATTAAGGAAGAGGATCGACAAAAGCATTTGCTAAAATTTCTTTTATCTTATTTATTTTTAGCACTGAACTGCTTCCCCATCTCAAATTGTGATGGTTTTCTCTATTTTTTGCTTTACAGACTATGACTGGGTTAATAGAAACTCTTACTGAGATGTTTGTATATCCAGAATTGCTTGTGTGCTCTCTGGTTTTATTTGGTCATCTAACAGGGAGATGATTGTTATAATGGGTGTCCTTCAAATGTCAAAATAAAAAGCAGTTTATTTGGGGCCACTAAAATGTCATTAGATACTCTAATCCATTCCTCATAGTTTAATTCCTTTCTCCAGCAGCCCTGTGACATTTCGCCTGTGCATGAATGCCAGGCAGCTTGTGTTCCGAGTCCAGCACTTAGGGTGGCAAGGATGGCAGGGATAATTTTGTTTTTATTACTCTGTGTGTGTGATACGTGCGGATGTGGGCCCAAGCACTCTCATGTCACGGTGCGTGTGTGGAGGTCAGAACACAGTTTCAGAGTCTGTTCTCTCCTTCCACTGCGCGAGGTCTAGAGCAAATGTTCTTAGGCTTGCTTGCACAGCAGGCGCCTTCACATGCTGAGCCATCTCTCTAGGCTGAAAGGGTTTTGTTTGGTGTCATTTTATCCCTTGTCTTTTGCCCCGTGGTAATGTTTACCCTTCTCTTGGTCCATGCCAAGGCTAAGTCTGGGTAAGGCCCTCCTGGCCCAGTGGGCTCCCTCCTCAGCTACACCCCCCCTACAAGGGTTGGCTCTCCTTCAACTCTCCCAGCCCTCTGTTTATTTTTTTTCTTTCAGAAATTTGTTGAAATCTCTTACTCACTGATGATGCCATTCTCTCCCATCGTCTTTCCTGATACAAGTATGAGTTCATATTTAATAACCTTATTTCTTTCCTTTTGTTTTACTGAAGGGAGAGATGCACATTTATGCTCTTGAGTTATAGGCTTTGGCTCTAGCTGAGCCTGATTGGAACTAGAAATTATCAGTAACTCCACATTCCTAGTAGCTAAGCTTGGATGACCTCATTTTGACCCTGCGTTACTGTTGGCCCCAGCCAGTGTCATGAGCGTTCCTCTAGCAGCCCTGGCGCATCCCTTCCCTTAACCTCCCCTGCCTGGACTATATCATCAAGGAGCCTCAGCTGCAGAACTTGGGCTCTGGCTCCGTTCAAGCCTCTCTTTTACCTCCGTGGGCGCCCTGTCTGTGACTTGATAGGCTTCTGGCTTTTCCAGGATGGGCTAGGTGCTTGAAGGGCAGCCTGTCTTCTTTATTTAGGCAATGAAAGCAGGTGAGCCAGAAATGATCCCCCAAAACACTGGAAGGGGTGTGGAGGCCAAGTTTAGGCTTATACACGTAAGGCTTGCTCTAGTTGCTCCCCCTTTCACCCACACTTTCCCATCATGGCTGAACCTCCAGCAGAGAGGGGACAAAGTAAGGCCAATAGAGGCGGTTCCTTTTTCCTGTCCCTCCATTCACCTGTAATATCTGTACCTACCCCCACTTTTTTGGATAGCCCCTTTTCTGTCTCTTCTAAATGTGCTTGCTGTGGCTGGAAGGATGGCTCAGGGGTTAAGAGCACTGGCTGCTCTTCCAGAGGACCTGGCTTAAGTTCCCAGCACCCACATGGTGGCTCACAACCATCTGCGCCTCCAATTCCAGGGGATCCAACCCTTTCTTCTGGCTGCTGATGATACCAGGCATGCACGTGGTGCATAGACATATATACAGGCAATACACCCTACCCACAAAAGAAAAATAAATCTTAAATTAAAGCATAAATAAGAAATAAAAGTGCTCGTTAAATGTTCCTGGTATAGGTGCCTTGGGCTAGGCATGTGTGGCGGGGAGATGGGAGACAGGTGAGGAAGGTACATCAGGTCTGCAGGCCACATGGGAGAGGAAGTGCCTCTTGGCTCTGCTGTGACAGAAAGGAGCAGAAGTTGTGGCAGTTAAAGGCATTTGTTGTCAGCATGTAGGATGACACATGCTGACTCAGGAGGCAGAAGCAGGAGGACCACAAGTTCCCCATAAGTATGCACTGCATAGCAAAATCCCGTCTCAAACAGCCAAGCAATCAAAGATTTTCAACTCATATCCTCCGCTTATCGGCTGGGCGATTATGGGTAATTCACATTGCTCCTCCAAGCTTCAGTTCCTGTATCTGTACGATGAGAACAGCTACCTTGCACAGATGTTAGGGAGCTAGCATGAGTCCTGGACCATTAGAACCACATAATAAATAGTACTATTGTTATTATTTGGGTTATTGTAAGTTTGGCTATGATAAAGACCAGTAATACCTGCTTATTATATTTATTATGATTATATAATACCTGTTTAGGATTTAAAGAAGGCATACCTTGGGTGAAGCTCCCGGGTGCTTCCTAGCAATTATAAAGCAAAATTTATATACTGTTGCCTGGTCTTTAAGTCTTTGGTTGTGGTCTCTTGGTTTTCTTCAAGATAAAAACACAATGTGATCTTTGCCTCTTTAGTTCTGGAACAAGACATTTTAAACGTGATAGCCTTGTACATGCCTATAATCCCAGCATTTAGAAGGCAGAAATGCCTTCTAAGATTCCCTTGCCAGCCTGGACTACCTGGTGAAATCTTATCTCAGAGAAATAATAAATATAGACAGATATTTAGTCATAAGTGTGACTCGATCTTTGCCATCATCACCACCACTAATACCATCCTTTTATTCCAGGATTGTCCAGAGTTATGTTGAACAAGGACTATAGAAAGACTAATGACCAACAACACTCTAGAAAGATCTTTTATACATAATGTATTTTTTTTTCTGTAGAAGCATTTAGCATCTTTTTTTATTCCTCAGTGTTCTGAAATCCCATAGCAACATATCTCGATGTGGGTCTCTGTGTTGTTTGTCTTGCTGGCCTTTCATTCCTTCAGTGCTGGGAAACATTCTTATATTGTGTCTTTGAGCGTTTCCTTCCCGCTGTTTCCTCCATTTTCTATTTCTGGAACCCCTATTGTTGGAGGAATTCCTCAATTAATCCTCTAATTTTCTCATCTTTTCTCTTCCATCATCCTCTTTATTGCGTTACTTTGTTTCCTAAGATATCTGTTCACCTTTTATTTTCTAATGGCACTGACATTTTTATTCTGGCTCTCACTGTTTTTCACTTCCCAGATTTCTTCAATTGTCTTTGTTCCTTCCAAATTCCTTCTTTGGTTTGTTTTCTTTGTCCATCTGCCTTCCAGGTTGGTGGTCTCTCCCACATAGCTTTGCATCATAGTGTAGGCTTTGACTGCCTAGAACTTCATTTCCTTTGAAAATAATGAATTCTATTAAGGTTTATTTAACATGAAGCAAAATATACCTAAACTGGGGACTGGAGAGATGACTCAGCAGTTAAGAGCACCTGTTAGTCTTTTAGAGGCCCCAAGTTCAGTTTCCAGCACCTGCGAGGCAGTTTATAACCACCCACAACTACCGTTCCAGGGGATCTAGCTTCCTCTTCTAGCCTCTGCTAGCTCCAAGCACAAACGCAGTACACTTACATGCAGAGAAAACATTCATACACATAAAATACAACTAAATACACCATAAAAACAGAAGTCCTACCTTAAGTGTCTTTGCAGTAAGAAAAGCATCCGTGACACTAGACAGGTGCACAGAAGCCGCGCACACTCGATTTTGCTGTCGGAAGTCAGAGAGTAGAAGGAAGTCAGGGTCCCACTATTTCCCAAGGAAGATCCCTTTGCTTTTAGCTCTGTTTTACCCCGTCTGCCACTGCACCTGGTGTTCTCAAATCCAAAGCCTCCCGTTGCTGGGATGGCGCTGGAGGTGGAGAGCCCCTGACTGGACAGCATTGAGGACAGCAATTGCATATCACTATTTTTAGCTTTATCCCTCACTCTGCCTTCTGAGGTGTACAGCACCTCCAAATCATGAGCCCTGAAAGGGTTTTCTAAGTGGAATAGTTCCTTCTGGTCGACACCACAGACTTTATCTTTCTTTTCTTTTTTTAATTTATTTACTTACATTTTAGTGGGACTTGGGGAGTAACAGATAAATCAGTTTCTTCAACTCATTGTGTTTCAGTGAACATTCCCTTTCTTATTCTAACCAACTCATATTTATTCGTCTTCCATGACCATATCCTCAAAGAGTTTATGTTCATGTCCATAGGGTGGGTTAAGGAGACCCTTCTCTGTTTTCCCTTGATATCCGCTTCTTCCTTCCCTCTCAGCCATAATCACACTGTTCTGAAATTGCCTTTTGAAAAGCGTGATTGACACATCATCTTCTGGTGGTCTGGAGCTCTGCCTCATTTTTTCCCATAGCCCTAGCTCGGGATCTGGTTCATAGAAGTACAGAGTGACTGTGTGCTAATGGAATGAATGCGTGAGTGTAAAAGCAGACCTAGCTAGCAGGAGTGACAGTCTAGAAAGAGAGCTAAGCTGGATGCAATTGCTCCTATAAGGTTAGTTTCCTAAAAGGCGAGTGTTGCTTTAAAGCTGTGTGGAAAAGAAAGTCTACCAAGCACAATTTTAGTAATGAGAAAATATACCTACGTCCATCCACTACATTCAGAGGATGGTTAACTGCATCTTGACAAATCAAAGTAATGGTCATGACGAATATGCAGTTACATGGGCAAACATGTAATGTAAAAAGCCATGGAAATCATACAGTGCAAAATCATTTCTGCTACATAAAGAACTGCAGAGAATGTGAGGAATAGAAACTGTTCAGAGTGGTTGCTGCCTCTGCGATGTGATTTCACACATTTTTTCTCCTTTCCTTTTCCAAGGGTTCCTAGATTTTCTAATGTAAGAATGCATTCAGTGCACAATTTTTGCAAAAGCTGTTCAGAAGTGAATATCAGTATACCAAAAGAGTTACAAATGAAATGCCTCAATGGATAGCCTGGGAATCAATGTGTTTGTTTAGCTGCATCCTGAAGGCCTTGCTTGCCACTTGGGGCATCCCTACTCCCTAAACTGCCAAAGCAGAACCTAGCTAAGGAATCCAAAGGAGGAGAGGATCTTGGGCTCTGTGTATTACAAATCCCAATACCATGAACTATACCAAGAAACAGAGGCCTGGGCCCTAAATTTCAAAGACCCCCTCCCTACCAAGCAAGTGTATATGGGGTCAAGAAGCCATGCTCATTAGGACCCCATCCCTTCTAGACCATACTCTAGGTATCTGGGACTCAATTCCCTGTCCAGATTTCTTAAGCTTACTTTTAGGGCTTGTAGTCTTATTATCCAAGTCTGCTCATTAGGCCCAAAGTTAGCCTAAGGAGAAAGGGAGGCATGCAAACAGGGTATGAACATATGGGCTGATATGGGTGTGTGTATACACACATGCGTATATATATACAGATAGATAGACAGACAGACATATGGACAGACATTTCCTTCTACTGAATTTAATAAAAGTAGTGGAGTATGATTCCTGGGTCTTTGGTTCCACATGTGGACAGCTGACTCTAATTGATAAAAGCAATAAACCTTGGAGTTCTGAAGAAAGTAATTTTTGTGGTTTTTGTTTGTTTGCTTGTTTTTTTTAAGACAGGGTTTCTCTTTGTAGCTCTGATTGTCTGGAACTCACTCTGTAGACCAGGCTGGTGGCCTCAAACTCAGAGATCCACCTGCCTCTGCCTCCCAAGCATTGGGATTTAAGTAAACATGTCAAAGCCTAAAGACTGCTTAGAACGCAACTAACACGGCTCCATCATTTTACAGGTGAGGAAAAACATCCAGCTAGCACGATATTGATGATCGTTCTCCTAGAGTTTCTGTTGGTGTGATAGAACACCATGACCTTTGGGGGAGGAAACGGTTTATTTCAGTTTACCCTTCTACATCACAGCCCATCACTAAAGGAAGTCAGGGCAGGAACTGAAGCAGAAGCCATGAAGGAACACTGTTTTCTGGCTTCCTTCCCCTGCCTTGCTCAACCCGCTTTCCTATACATCCCAGGACCACCTGCCCAGGAGTGCCATCACCCCCAATAGGCTATGCCTATTGGCCTATAGATCGATTTTTATGGAGGCATTTTCTCAATTAAGATTCTCTCTCCCCAAGCATGCCTAGGTTTGTGTCAGATTGACAAAAACCGACTAGCATTATTGTTCCCCATATACACATAGGAAATGCTTAGTGATAGGCCTGTGAGGTAGGATGCACCCCCACTGTGGATCTTATGATGCTATGTTCTCCCAAACTAAGAAGAATCAGTCTAATGTGAGAATTAGCTAATACACTCTGCCTCAGGACTTGAACATTTCCCCTAACCCCACTGCCATCTTAAGAACAGTGACACATCCGAGGAATGCTTTGGAAGCAGAGATACTAGAAATTGGTACATAGTAGATGCTCAATGATGGTTCATGATGATAATGATGAAGTTGAACTCCTTGAGTAGGTAGTTGTCTTCCCAGGTTAGAACCTACAGTATAGCCAACTGAATAAATGTGTGCTTGTAGACCAGCCTCCCTGGAGCAGGAGATTAGTGTTAGAGGTGCTGAGGGTTTTGGCTTCTATTCTGTAGGCAGCTGGGGAGTCATTCAAGTTTGGTTCCTTTGACTTGATACCTGAGAATAACTAAGCTGGGATTCCAGAAGCCATCTTGTTGCTATAGTGTGATGGAAAGTTTGAATAACTGTAATACGTTGTATTGTGGCCTTGGTTTTTCTATCCCTTTAAGGGGACAAAAAGGCAACAAATTGGCACCAGGTGTCAGGCACTTTGAGCCTCAAAGCCATTCCATGAAGGGAGGATTTCTTGTCACTGCCCCATTTACTGAGTGAAGACTTTGAGGTTCTAGATAGCAAGGTGACTTCTTCAGGATAATGTGGCTAGGAAGCCGTCAGACTCACTTACCACCTCGATGCTTACTTGCCCTTCCTTGCTGGAGTAAGTGTGTGTGTGTGTGTGTGTGTGTGTGTGTGTGTGTGTGTGTATGCATGCTCACTCTCTCAACAGATGCTCTTCTAAAATCATCCTCTCAATGTACATATAGATCACAGCCCCCCCAAAGAAACCCTGAGATTGTATCTTGGCTCTCTCAGCTGGTGACAGAGTCTTATGTGTTTATCTCTGTGCTTTTTCATTTCAGTTCAGCCTGGGAGAGGACCAGAGGTGTGGGGTGAAGAGGGAGGAAGACTACGCCCCAATATTCTCCCAATTCCAGGGTCCCTGATTCTCCTTTCTCTCTTCTTCTGCTCCCAGTATAACAGCTTCTCTGTCCTTACCTCCACCACACAAGCGCATGTGCACACATACTAGCCATGTAGCTGCTTGTACTGGAGTGTGTGCCTGTACAATGAACATTCTTCCCAAAGAAGAGTGAGGGGGAGGAAAATGGTCCTGGTTTTGCTCATTTCCTGGCTTTCCTCAGAGCTGGCCTTCACTCCATTCAATTTCACCCTTCTTTTGCATCTGAGGCCATGCATAATGAAAAAGGCAGCCCAGCATAGTAGAAAGGAGCACAGCGGCTGACTCATTTACCCGCTCAGCTTCATTCTCTTCAACTGGAAAATAGGCAGGTCGGACTAGGCAGTTGGCAAAGCCTCTTGTATCTTATTAATAATATGTGGCATTTGCCTGCTCGGTTCCAAAGAGCTTACTCATCCCAACAGCTCTGTGAGGATCAATCTTGTATTATTGGGGGACTGAGGGAAACTGAGGCTCAGACTTAGAGAGATGAAGCAGCTTGTCTAGCTCACAGGGATGGTAAATAGCAGAGACAATATCTGAACCTGGCTGTCTCTGGCTGCTTCTCAGAGACAGGGAGATGCCCACTCACTGTGACTGCTGCTCCCTCCTTGACCTCACACCCCTCCAGTGGCCCTTGCCTTGCTTACCTAACCAACCAGTCCTTCTCCCTGTTGCTCCAGCTGACTAAGCACTCACTGCCATGGCCTTTGCGTTTGCTGTTCTCTGTACGTGAATGAAACACGTCTGTGCTTTCATGACATATGTTGGACTTCAGGGTAGGGTAGGGGAAAGAGTGGTGCACCTGTACTGACTGTTGTTTATTTCCTGTTTCTCTTGCAGATCTGATGGTGAGAATTCCAGAACAGTCAGGTCAGTACCTCGCTTCTTTAGTAGTACTTGGGGGATGGGGCTGGGCTTGGGGTGGAGGGGTTTTCTGGTTATTACTTTGGGATCCATGGGCAGGGGTCAATGGCAGGGTTCTTTCCCCATTGGTATTAGAAGCGGTGTGGAATGGATGGGAGGACAGGGAGAACATGGCAGGCATAGACATGGTGTTAAAGACCGTTACTCAGTCTTTGTGGTCCAGGGGACTTGAGAGCTTTGCTGTTCAGTGCAGGGCCATGTAAGAGGCTGATCTCGGTCAGCTCCAGACCCAGGAAGTTTTCTATTTCCTTTTTCCAGGAAAGAAGGGATCAATGGATGCTAGGCTTGCCTGGTCTTATTTTCCCTCTCTATCCTGAATTCTGCCAGTCTCAAGTAATGGCCCTTAGATTGACTTTAGATATGACACGTTCTAGATGTTAGAATTAACATATATGATGACAGGGAAACATTTTTTTCTTGCATGCTTGGTTAAAGTTTGTAAGCTCTGGTAAGGTTTAAAGGTTACCAGCTAAGGGAGCAGAAGTAAAGCGGGACTAAGACCGGAGCTCTTTGTGCATTCCTCTGGCCCTCACCTGTCAGAAACCCCACTAAGGCAGAAGTATCAAAAACAGGGATAATGTGGGGATGGTGAGGGGTTCAGGGTGTGGTCCAATCTTAGCACCGGGACTGGGAAGTATGGATTTTGAAATGAGATGGGCCCAGGCAGTAGAGGCACACAATGGGGTAGCCAGTGCTCTCCAGCCTGCACTAGTAAACATGGCATTTTTGTCATGAGTAGAAATGGTTCGCTTAAGGACCGCTTCTTCCTTCTGAATGGATCCGTTGGAAGAATGGG
Source organism: Alexandromys fortis (assembly GCF_014885135.2). Lineage (NCBI taxonomy): Eukaryota > Metazoa > Chordata > Mammalia > Rodentia > Cricetidae > Alexandromys > Alexandromys fortis. Next base: position 346,195 of record NW_026068244.1, read on the forward strand.
CCCTTTCTTGTGAACCTCGCTCACCAGGCTTTCCGGGTTGGTGAACACAGCACAAATGGGGCGCAACCCCCCACTCACTGCCTCTCAACTGTAAACCCTTGGGCGGGGTACAGCTTGGCCAACCATGTGGAACAGCACAGTTCCTGCCATGCAGGTTAGCGGGCTGGCTCAGAAGTTGCCTGTGCATTTTGAAGTCTGTCCTAGCATCTCTTGCAGGAGGTCTGGAGTGACCACATTGGTGCCCAGGTCCAAGAGGAGGGCTGTGTGTGTGGCGGGGGAGATACATACTGAGGCCAGCATTGAATCAGTGAGAACGTGATGGATATAGTCAGCCCTGGTGTCTGGGCAAAAGGTCTTTGATGGCACACAATTAATCCTTGCATGCTGCCAAGGAGCATAGCCAGGCACAGCTTGTTCTAGCACTTAGGAGGGCACTTCTCTAAGAAAGGACATAGGATCTCAATGTCCTTCTTGTGGGTTTGGAGAAAGGCACCCGGTATGACCTCAGGCCCAGGCCTTCCATAGGCGTCTCTGTGGATGTGCCTGCTAACTTGTTGAGGAACCAGACTGAGCACATCTCTAGATGTCAGCTCCTCCCATCTGGGGAGTTCCTGGAACCTTTAGCTCATGGTATTTAATAATAGCCATAATCATGACTCACATGACGGCATATGTTGGGCCTTTATAACTTACAGAATTTGTCAAGGATTTGTTTTATTTGATCCACCCAGTGACACTGTGGATGGAACTTGCGCTGGCCTTATCGTCTGTGTTTTCCAGTTGAGGAAACAAGCCAGGATTCAAACTCCAGTCTGCTTGGCCCCAAGCCCAGATTGCTGCCTATACTGTCACTATAGGCCTTCTTGACAGCTTTGTAGATGATGATCACCATCCAAATATTAGTAATCATAATAAATATCATTGATTCTTCAGATACTAATCACTCTAAATATGATCTTTTAAAGCTCACAGCAGCTGCATTAGGCATGGATTACGATGTCCGATTTACAAATGACGGAAAGGAGCCGGGCAGTGGTGGTGCTCCTCTTTAATCCCAGAAGTTGGGAGGCAGAGACAGTTGAATTGCTATGAGTTTGAGGCCAGCCTGGTCTACGAGAGAGTTCTAGGACAGGCAGAGCTACATAGTGAGACCTTGTCTCAAAAACAAAACAAAGATAAACGAGGAAGAGGAGATCCCAAGAGAGTCAGTGCCTCACCCAGGGAGAGAAGATCACTGGCATAGGGTGGAATTTCTCTGATTCATATCCTGGACTCTCTGATTCTGAAGTTGGTGTTGATTTTACTCACATCTGCTTCCTGGCATGTATGCTGGGTTCCTAGTCAAGGAGGCTATAGAAGTGTTGAGGAATCAGCAGGTAGATCAAACTCAGACTACAGTAGTTGCTACAGGGCAGCCAAAGAGTCTATAGCAATAGCACATATACAACAAGGTCTTTTGGAACCATAGTTGGATGGGGCTCTCTGAGGATACTCTCAGACCCCACATGTAACTTCTCAAGTTCACTACAGTTAGGGAGTGTTTCTTGGAGCAGGCGATGTCGAAGCAGGCAGGGCTGCACAGGACTGATTCCACATACGGAGAGTCCCTGGGTATAGAATCAACATGAGTAGGACAGCAAGGGGCGTGTTTAAAGCCATGGTCCAGTCAGTTGGACTAAAACAGATGTCGGCAGGAAAGAACAACTTCTAGAGGTCAGAACCCTCATTGGGTCAAGAATGCATCACAGATCTCTTCAGGCACGTCCAGCCTTGTGACTGTATGACATGATGCTGTCATCTACAAAGTTCGCACACGAGAACTGTGTAAACTGGTGTCTACAAAACAATGCAAAAAATCTCATAATAGCAGCTGGGGAGATGGCACATTTGCTTAAGTGCATGCTATGTAAGCGTGAGGGCCTCAGGCAGATGCCTAGAAGCCATATAAAAAGCTGAGCATGATGGCGTGGTCTGGTAAGCACAGTGCTAGGGAGACAGATCCCTGGAGCTTGCTGGCCAGCCATCCTAACAAATCAGTGAGAGGCCCTGTCTCAAAATAGAGAAGAGCAATTGAAGAAGACATCTGTTATCTGCCTCTGGCCTTCACACACACACACACACACACACACACACATACACACGTCCTTGTGTACCCATATGCACACATATCATCTACAAACACATGCACAACCAATCTTCTGTTTTAAGTAAGTCCATAATTTTGTGTTGGCACCAGTTATAGCTATCCTGGGGTGTAGGCAGCCTATGGGCTGCAGGTTATACACACCTGAGTGACCAGGAAAGAAGGAAAGTAGACTTTGTGGCATTAAAAAAAAAAACAGTAGAAATTTTTGGATCCAATTTTAAGGGCTCTGTTTTGGGCTATGTTGCTTTCCAGTAATTTGACTGGGCAAATCTGTTTATCTGTTTGGCTATTGTCAAACTCCAATTTCCCCATCCAGGAAGCAGCTGCATTCATGAGTGTGTGCATACCTGGGTACATGTGTGGCTGGAAAAGAGTTAGGTGAGTGGAAGAAATGCCAAGAAGAAGACTAGGCCTCAGCTAGTGTGAAAACTGAATAGCAAGGCGTGAGTAGAATACACGGACTGCAGACCACCCATGTTAGGGCCCAGGCTTTAGGACCGACCCCTCAGTATTGAATGCAAGAGTATAATTAAAGCTGAACAGCCGGTGATGGGGCAAGGGGCAAAGATAGATGTCTGGGTTTCCTGTATATCCATCAGAATTTGTCAGCCCTAAAGGTACCTGAACCGGAGTCCAGAGTAAGACTAGCCATAGCTAAAGATCACGAAGCTTGTCAACACAGCCTGCTTCCTAGCTGTCTGACTTTTGCCATCGCCACTTAAATTCTCTGGTCCTTTGTTTCTCTTTTATAAAATGGAAGCAATGGTTCTGACTTCTCTGAGTTGGGGGAAGTTGAAGTAAAGCTGTGTTCAACATCAAGTAGCGACTCAACCAGTTGTGCTCCAGTCTCTCTTAAACTGACTCGTAGCTGTATGATTTAGAGTCATGCTGCAAAATGTAGACGGGGTAGAACTTAAAAACAGGCCGTCGGAAGAGGCTGAATTGTTACTGTCATCAGAAGACGAGGGAGTCCCAGGGGCAGTCATGGTTGTACGAGGTCAGACTGGACCTTCATGACCCTGGGGACTAGCTGAGGTTGCTAGGCATGCAATGATAAGAGCAAGAGGAGGTGGCCTGTTGCTAGGGAAGGAGGGAGGGGGTAGGGGAGCCACTGACACCCTCTGAGCCAGGGACATCCCCATGGCAACAGAAGCCACTGATGTCTGGGGGAAGTGGGAGGAGGAGCAATGGCTGGCTCTGTTCCCAGAGGAGGCCTCCCACTCCGGGCCTCAGTATCCCTATCTGTCCCACTGAGAATTTGGTTTAGGTAATTTTGGAGATTCTTCCTTGTTTTGACCTCCTAGGATGACTAAGACCTTACAATCCTTCCTTGGCTCCCCCATTCCCGTATCTGAGATGCTGTCAATCCCCCAGAGTGCCCCCAGCTGTGCCCAATTCTTCCCTCCCATATGCTTCCTGTTCAGCTCTGCCTGGCTGCCCACCCTGTCCAACTCTCTGTTCCTACTGCTTCCTGTGCCTCCAGCCTTGTTACTTACTGCCTGCAACCTGCTCTCTGGCTGGGTGAGGGGACGCAATTCCCGTCCTGTCCAGTGTGGGAAGCCTGGCCCTCATCCACCCAGACTGCTTCCTCCATCCTAGGCTTCCTAAGCGTCCAAGGTCTGGGCCCTTCTTGCTAGCTATCCTTTGTGATCGTTGCTGCAATTACTGAGCTACTTCTAAGAGCTGGGCTCTCCACATGATACTTGGCGGGTACATTTACGGTGACGTATTGTGATTCCCCACTTTACATAAGACTGTATTCAGTAAGCTCCTGGGATTTGTCTGCGGTCCTTCTGGTAGCTTGTGGTGGATGTAGGTTTAGAGCTTGCCTCTGAAGCATTCCTTCTACTCCTAGCCTGCTCATTTTGAGCAGCAGCCCTACCAAGTGATGGCACTTTACGTGTAGCCTCTCGTTTCGTCTTCACTGTCATCTTAAAGGCTGTATATTGTTGTTGTTTTGCAAAGGTGCTAAGGCTTCAAAAGCTAAGATAATTTGCCCCATGGTAAAAGTTAAGGTGGGAATCTAGCTCATCCGATTCTGTAATCAGCACAGTGTCATGGGTTTTACCCGATTGCTTTCCTGAAAACATGTTCGGCATTCGTTCAACAGGCCTGTGTTGGACAATCTGGGAGTAGGGGGCACAGAAGGAGGTAATTGCGGACCCCTGCCCTTGGGGGCTCTTAGTCTAGGGTTGCTACAGACAAAGATAAGCTAAGAATGTGATAACAAGGTGGACGGCGAGTGTATAAGAACAAAAATCTGGAGGGATTGATCTGGCTTCAGATGAGAAGACAGAAGGTAGGACCAAGGGGAGCTGGGTAATTTTCCCAAAGGAAGAAATTTTTCTGGAAACTCCGGAGATATGAGATAGGGCAAATGGTTCCTCTTCTCCCCTTACTCTCTGGGTTTCCCTGCCTCCTCTTGGCCCAGCCCCCGGAAGTGGGTGACCCCTAAGCTGGCGAAGTGTCTGGTTGGCACCAAAATAAACTTGCCTTCCCTCTCTTCCCCTCCCCTTGCCTCTGTCCCCTCTGTCCTGGCTTTAATTAGCAGCCCTAGGGATGAGTCACTTGGCAGCTGGGGAGGGAGACTATGCTGAGCCCAGTTAAGCTTCGACTCTTGCCCTGAGCCTTACAGGCACCACTGTGTTCATATGTGTGGGTGTGTATTGCTGCATGTCAGGGAGGCTCTGCGTCATTGCTGCTGAGATGAACACAGGGACAACTTTGCATGCTGCTTCGAGGCCATGCATGTCAGGGTGTCTGCACGGAAGCATATCTGGTGGTTGCTGCATTTGTCTCTGCGTGTCACTGTCTGTGTGTGTGAATGTCTGCCTGTAGTGTGTGGCTGTGATAGCAAGTGTTGGGAAATGAGGAGGAGCTTTTGGGCAAACAAACACAAATTTCATAATAATTGCAGTCACTTATCCTGACAGAAGTGTTGTTATGTTTTCCCTTATACAAGCTCTGCGCTTGTATCCCCAAATTTCACTTGTCTTAGCTTGGGTACATTTTGTTGCAGGGAACAGAAGCTTACCTGTGCTAGCTCAGAAATAGAGAGGGGAGGGGTATAATGAGCTTACTTCTCACAAAATTAAGAATATTAAATGAATGATAGCCATGCCTTTCACCAGCCAAAATCAAGACCAGAAGTCAGGGACAAGATTGCTCTTTGGTAGAATACAATTAAGATTTGAAAAAAGAAAAAAAAAGATTGCTCTTTGGATCACTTGTGGATCTCTTGGGCCTGTGTCTTGTCTTTATCCCTCATAGCTTGCCTGACGCCTCTCATCTCTTTTTTGGTGATTATTCTCTGTGGCTTCCTCTGCTGCTGTGCACCCTAGCATGGTCACAAACCTGGAAGCTTTGTGATTTAAGGTCCCTATCATCTCACTGCAGAGATCCTTTCCAGCCTCTGGTAATACAAGACAGCAAGGTGGGTTTCTGTTCTCTTGGAAATGGAGGAGGGTAGAGAGGTAAAGTACTTAGAGCTTGGTGTTTTTTCTGTACTCAGCAGAGTTCTTATGTGCACCAAAGTCAGGTCAGGAGCTGGGCATGGTGACACACACTTTTAATCCCAACCCTTGGGTGGCAGAGGCAGGTGGATCTCTGAGTTCGAGGCCAGCCTGGTCTACAGAGAGAGTTCCAGCACCACTGGGGCTACACAGTCTCTAAAAGCAAACAAACAAACAAAAACACACAAACAAAAATCTGAGCCTGGGGACGCTTATGATGTTAAGATTGCCCATCCGCCCAGTTTTGGGTTCTTACTTATTTCCAGGTGACCTTTGTTCTCTGTTTTCAAGTTCCATATTCTTATATCAAAACACACTATTTTATCTAAAACCATTTTTCACTTTTTCCTGTGATGTTTGTGTCGAATCAGGACCTCATGCATGTTCGGCATATACTCTATTCCTGAGCTATCTTGTTTCTTTATTTTAAGTCAAACACCTTTTAAAGCTGTTTTGTTTTTTGTTTTGAGACAAGAGTCCCACTATGTCTCTCTGGCTAGTCTAGAACTCTCATTGTAGACCAGGCTGGTCTTGAACTGCGGTTGAGAGCACATCTGAGTGCTGGGATTAAAGGCATGTGCCAGCCCAAAGCACCTTTTAAATGCATGGTGCAAATTACCATTGCTACCAGTTTGTGGCAATTTTCATAGCCTCAGAACAACTGGCATAATGTTACTGATGGTGCAGTTGCTACCAAGCTTGTGGTTGCTTTAGGGATTTTTCTGTTTTATTAGTTCAGTGACTAAATTTATGGTTATTTGTAGTATATAATTACAGAGATACATTATCAATATTACCAGCGTGACGCTTGAACTTACTTTTCCATTAGTACAAACCCTGCAGTTTTTACATTAATTACAGAGGGAATTAATGACCCCTTGGACAAGTTTTCACCTATTAGTAAAGAGTTAGGAACCAGCTGTGCCAGTAATGACTGGTCTCTAGATGTGAGGGCAGTGACCACGGCTCTGGACTTGGCCCTGACCTAGCATCCTCTGGCTGAAACTAGAGTCTTCCTACCACCTCATCTGGGCCTTCTGGTTCGATTCCAGCATGTAAAGGATGCTGTTGTTCTTCTAATAAATATGACCATCCTATTATTACTGGTAAGTCTGAGTGACAGAGATTATCCAAGGCTCAGGCAGAGACCATTTCAACTCCTGTTCTTCCTTTGTTTTCTTGTTCCAAATATTAATTATTGCTTTGGTTCTGAAAATATCTGCTGAATTTCAGGTAGTGTTAGGGAAACTTGACATACATTATCTTTAATTTGTGTGGCCATTATGACAGGTGGGAGACATAACTAGTGGAGGTAAAGTGACTTGCCCAAATCATTAATCTATCCATTCATACATTTTTTATGTCATTGGATGATAATTTATCTAGTCCCTACCGACACCAGTTGACTGATAGGATGGTGCATAGTAGAGTGATGGGCCTTGTGTTGGACCCCACTGTCTAGTTAGGAAGCATAGGAGTACCCACAATGATAAGAGAAGTGTGTCCCGTGGGAGCATCAGGGAAGTGTGCCTAACCCAGCCTGAGGGTCAGGGAAGATACCCAAGCTGACATCCAAACTGAGACTTGGAGGACGAGTAGACACTATCTGAGAGGTGGGAGCGGTGTGAGACGAAATGGACAGCATGCAGGCCAGGCATGTGTGAGGGCTACTTAGCACCTGCCTGGGTGAGGGACTCAAGCTTCATGTGCAGTGGGAGTGAACTGTTAGGAGAGAGGGTCTGCAAATAGAAAAGTTTACCTGAGAAGGCAGGCGCTGAGGCCCTGGTCCAGTTGTACCCACTGAATTTCAGTGACTTCAGTGCCCTCTAGTGTCCACTGGCCCATCTTGCAGCTTCCTGGGTTGTGTTCATTGTCTCCCAGCAACATGTATAACCAGGTCGACCTGTGCTAGGTGCTGGGGACACTGGGCTCAGTGGGACACCTACTCTTGCAGATTTCCCAGTTAAGTAGATGAAGCCGTGAGCAGTATTGTGAGGTGAGCAGGGTGGAAGGACACTAGGGAGGTGATCCACCCTGCCTAAGTGGGACCAGGGCACGTTCCCAGAGGACACCGCTTCTAGCTGACTTTAGAAGAACAAGGAAGTGCTGTTTAGGAGGGGAGGTGGTTGTGGGGGCCCAGAGGGAGAGTACTGGTTAAGACAGGCATGGAGCAGCTGCATGTGCCTGAGAATTAGAAGTAATTGTGTCCAGGGGCGGTGCAGGTGGGGACCATGTGGTCCATATCTCTAATCACAGTACTGAGAAGGTGCAGGCAACAGGAGCTCGAGTTTAAGGCCAGCCTGGGCTACGAGGCAAACCCCCCCCCCAAATGGAGAAAGATCCAGATTAGCTGACGGTGGGAGAGAGGGACGAGGTCACTGAAGGATCCAAGGGACGTCCCCCACTGCTAGGTCATTTACGAGGTATTTAAAGCATGGGATCATGGCCAAAGCTGAGAAAAGCTGCAAAAGTAATGTTTCCTGTAGAATCCTTCTCATCCTATTCCAGGGGCTTTAGAGATACTCCATCCATGCCTATCCATGAACTACAGACTTCCGAAATAACCCTAGTATAAGCAAGAAACCCCTTTCATGGCCTCCAGGGATTTGCAAGATTGAATCCTTTCTGCATCTCTGTCCTCATACGTATCTTTCAATGAAGTTTTCACTCAGCCACATTGGCCTCTTGGAAGTTCCTGGAAGTGGCATCTTGGGCCCTTTCTTCTGCACAGAATTCTTTCTGCTTCCTGTCTCCACATGAACAGAATGTCTGTCTCCTCTCAGTTAGACATAAGCGTCCTGAAGACAGGACATACTGTACTTTTAGAACCCAGCACCGTGCCTAGTCCATAATATGTATCTGTCGAATGAAGTGCTCACCAGTGCCCTGTGGCTGGATTAAACTCCTCACTCTGAATTCGTTCAGCCCCTGGTGAGTCATCATAAATTTATGTAACTTGTGTAGATAGGTCTGAATTACACAAAGGCTCCAGTTCATTAACAGGTGTTTCCCTAGAATTCTTCCTCATCTCTGAAGCAATCGGGCTCTGGCCAAGTCCCCCACCCCCACCCCATGGCCATTGGGAGAAGGGTCAGATGCTCTTACTCCAGCAGTGACTCTTTCATCTTCATGTGCATACTTGGGTTTATGGAATCTTGAGAAGCGCCTGGGAGGTAAGCCAGGTGTAGTGGCACGTGCCTATAATTCCGGTACTCAGCGAGCTGAGACAGGAAGATTGGTGTGAGGCTGAGGTCAGTCTGGGCTACATAACGAGTCGCAGGCCAGCCAAAGGCTATGTGGCAAGACCACGTTTCAAAAATGACAAATGAATAAACACCCTTGTGAGGTAAGCAGAGCATGGCAGGGTAGCACATACCTGAAATCCCAGTACTTGGGAGACTGAAGCAGGAGAATTATAAATTTGAGGTAAACCTGGTAACATACATAGCAAGACTGTTTCAAACAAACAAAAGCAAACCTATGGAGTAGGAAATTGTCATTTCTATAAAAGCCAAACTGAGTCTCACGGGATATGCCCAGGTAAATGGTTGCATTGAACTCTACTAGGCTCCACAGTGAAGACTCTTGGAATCCCCAGAGAGTAGAACAGGCTTGCCTGAAGTCACACATTATCAGCCTTTCAGACTACAATTTCTTGTCCTCAACCCCTGTCAGGCATGAGGAAGAACTGGGCCAGATGTGAAGCAGCTGCAGGAGCTGGGAGAGTTGTCCAAGAAAAGTAGACAAAGCAGAGGTTGTGATGAGGACTTGAGCACCCAGTAATGGGAGATGGGCAGAGAGAGGGGAGGCTTCAGAGGTCCCGCAGATGCCAGGTTCGTGGTGGTTCAGAGGGCCTCTCTCTTCCTAGCAGCCTTGGCGTTCTTCAGATGAGCCAGTTGTCCTGGTAGGGAGGCAGGAAGGTTGGCCTGTGGCCTGTCAGCTCCTGTTTCTTCTAGATCACTGAGCACACTGGCGCTCCCCAGGAGCCTTCTGCTCAGAACAGCCAGGAGCTTGGGCTCTGGGGCCATGAAAGGCTAGGATGCTGTAACTGATACCCTTTTTTTTTAGAACACACCCATCTTTCAGCCCCCCCCCCAATTCTGTTTCTCCAGTGCTCCCCATGTAGAAAGTAGAGAGTGCCGTGGTGGATAGGCAGGTGCCAGACGCCCAGCTGTGCTCTGTTGTGTTGACTTTGCTGAGATTGTGCTCCTCTCTGGGTTTCTGTTGTTGGACCTGTAGATTTAGGCTGCATAGTCTTGATGGAGGAGCAACCTCTAGATTATAAATGGCAGGTATACGGTTGTGTTTTTCTCTTTGAGATTTTTTTTTTTATTTTGAGAGTTTACTATAGTCATAAAGAATATTCAGGGCCATATCCTCATATCCGAAACTGGGTGACTTGAATTTTACAGTAAATGGGCTGCAGCGGAGATGTTTGTGAGAAGCCTCTGCTGAAAGATCTCTGTATGCACAAAGTAGGAATGGACCTGAGGTTCCAGGTTCCAGCTTTTGGAATATCCAAATTAAGCCCTAATCTTGGGGTTCTGCCACTACTGCGTGTCTCAATTTTCTACAGCGGATATTCAAATAGACCCCGTGACACAAACTTCTCAGGATGAGACAAGTTGCCTGTGGGGATAACAGAGATGCACAGAGGGGGCCCAGCCCCAAGTTTGGCCATGAGGACTAAGAGAGCTCTCTAAACTGCTTCCTCTTGTGAGGAATTCCCAGCCCCTGGAGAGCAAGGAAGGAGCAAAGTTTCCAATTGCAGCCTGGCCTGCAGCCCAGCTGGCCTGGCCCCTCCTCTTTGACTCCTCCTTTTAGGGAAGGGCTGAGGAAGAAGAGGTGGGAATAGCGACGGGGTGGCACTGGCAGGGAATAGGGAGGGGGCTGCCCCTGGGACTGGTCCAGACTCATGGAACCCCCCTGGAGGAGCAGCAGGTAGGAACCTGGGCCACTTAGCCTGACCCCCCCCCCTTCCTGCTCAGACCTGGCCTGATGATTCAGCCGCCTTCTGGCTTCCTGGTTTCTGGCTCCCTTTTTGTATTCTAGAAGGCCTTTGGTTTAGGAGAGGGAGCCAGCTTGAGTGGGTGAGTCTGTGGGCATCTGAAAGCCAGCTCGCTCAGGACCTTGGAGCACCAAGCAGTAAGTCAGTGGTCCGTGAGAGTTGACCTCCGTGACTGTCCCCATGTTAGCTGCCCACACCCGGCAGCCTGTGTACTTCAGCCACTGACATTCTGATGCCAACATTCCAGCAGCCTGAGGGTGTCTGAGGCTGGCACATAGAAGGTACTTGAGAAATGGCCACTCTGCTGATGATGGCTATTGAGAGCTCAGATGAGACTTCTCACATGGGAAGTTAGAGTCTCTGTAAAGATGTGGACACCCTCTGACTTGTACCACGTTAAGAGAATGGGCAGCTGGGCTGACTTTTACTGGGGCTCTTGAATGGCCAATACTGACCATCTACCTTTAGGGACTTGTGGAGACAGAGGCTGGCTGACTTGGAGGGGCAGGCTCCACTTTCAGCTTGTCCTGACTGTGGCCACTTGATACGACCCCCCCCCCAAACCACACTGTGTTGGACAAGGCAGGGATAAGGCCCTTAGCCCCCCTACTTACTGTCCCTCCTCTTCCCTCTTGCCATTCTCTGGACTTTAATCACATCTAGCAGGTGCCAGAGGGGCCTTTAGACTGTGCACTGGAGGTGGGGGGTGGGGTACAGCAGAGGGGTGGAGTGTGGGCCCAGTCTTGGGATGTGTGGGGGACAATAATGGCCTTGGAAGCAAAAGACTCCTTGGAACCACCCTGTCCTCTACCTTGCCTGCCTTTTCGCCCCGAGCTCTGAGTCCTATCCTGTCACCAAGACCACTGAGATCCTGTCAGCCTTCTCTGCCCTCAGCGCCCCCCCCCCTTGCTCTGGCTCTCCCTGTCTTCTCTCTGTGTCTTTTGTCTAGCCCTTCCTCTTTCTCCTTTTCTGTCTCTTTCAGTTTCTCTCTGTCTTTTCCTCTGCTCCTTCAGTGCTCCACCCTACCCTAACCTACCCCAGGCCCCTTCTTTGGGGTTCCCCTCCCCTCCCTTCCTCTAAGGGGAGCCCTTGCACTCCCCACACACCTTTTCCTTCTCTTTCACCTCTCTCTGCTTTCCTTCCTACCTTCCCTGTGCTGTCTGCTGTGAGGAGGGCCCCTTTTCCCTTCCCTGCTGTGGTGTCCCAGCGTCTCTCAGTGACCCAGGTTCCCACGGAGTCACCTGGAACACAGGAGGCCCAAGCCTGGCTCTTGTCTCTACTGCCCCCTGTTGTCATTGTGTTCTGTTTGTGGTTGAGTGCTGTCCTCTCTTTCTTGACTTTGTGGTTTTTTCTTTTTCCTTCCTTCCTTCCCTCCCCCTTTCTTCCCTCCCCCTTCCTCCTTCCCTCTGTTCTTTCCTCCTCCTTCCCTCCCTCCCCTCTCCTTCCATGTCTCCTTCCCTCCTTTTCTCCTTCCCTTTCTTTCCTCTTCCCCCTCCTTCCCTGTCTTCCCATTTCCCATCATGTCTTCCTTTCTGTCCTCCGTCCCTCCAACCCACCTCACTTTCCTCTCCTCTGAGCCTTCCCTTTTTCCATCCCCCACCTACTCTTATCCCCTTGTCCCCATTATCCTCCCTGCCCCTCCCCTCCTTCCCTGTCTCTTTCTCTGTCTCTCTTTCCCTGTCTCTCACTGTCTCTCAGGTCCACAGCGTCTCACACTCTCCACCAGTATTGCTGTCCTACTCAGGCCCTTGACTCCATGAAGCTAACCCCCTCAGGCAGGCTGGCAGAGAGCAGGTAAGAGCTAGACCTAACTCTCCCCCAATCCTTCCCCTCCCAAACCAGTATGCACCATCATTGCCAGACACCCCCAACCCCTGCCCCGTGTCCCTTAGTCCCTGGAGTGACTGTCGAGTGGTTGTCTGAATGTCTGAGGAGAATATCTTGGGAGAGCAGGTCTGGAGACTAAAGAGGACCTTTGAAATCTATTTGTTCTTTATTCTTTTAAATAAGAAAGAAAGAAAGAAAGAAAGAAAGAAAGAAAGAAAGAAAGAAAGAAAGAAATTCATGCCTAGAGGCCAGTCTCCATAGTTGGGAGTGGTTGGTCTTGGAATATGTGACATTTGAAGAATGTTCTGAAGTATGAATAGGAGTTTGCCCTTTGAGTAGCCTGTGGAAGGATGCTTAGGCAGAGGGAAGGATCTGCCTACATTTTTGGAGAAGAGTATTTCCAAGTTAATCTGAAATCCTGTTTTATATCTCTGATTAGAATTCAAGAAAAGGAAGTTATTAAGAGAAAGGGAGGCCCAGCAATGTGGTGCCTTACACCTTGGTCCCAATACTCAGGAGGCAGAGGCAGGCAGATCTCTGTGAGTTCAAAGCCAGTCTGGTCTATACAATGAGTTCAAGACTAGCTGGAACTACACAGTGAGATCCCACCTCAACAAACAAATGAAAGACCTTACATTTAAAAAGAAGTAAGAATGGAATTTATAGATTATATACAATAAATTAATTTAGGAGACCATTACATTTCACAACTTATGAGGTATGTCCATAGGGGTTCTGGAAAAACATAGTTTCCAGCGCCATTTATTTATTGACTGATTGATTATGATGCTGGGAATCGAACTTAAGACCTCACTCACGAGTACAAGGCAAGCATTGTACCACTGAACTGTAGTCCCAGCTCTCCCAGTGCTTTAATTAGAGAGCAAGGCAGGTTAAATTACACTAACTATTCCACTTAAGACGCTAGAAAAAGAACAGCACAAGGAAAACAGAATACATTAGTTACTGTAGATGAAGCCAGAAATCAATGAAAAATAAAACAAAAGTTTTGATCCTCTGGCAGACATGATTTGGGAAAAAGCAAAAAAAAAAAAAAAAGTAATCAAAATAAGATTTTTAAAAAAGGGTTTATCATAAATTCTGAAGAGATTTTTAAAAAGTTATAAGAAAATGCTGTGTGTATTTGTGTGTGTGTGTGTTTATACCAAGAAACATGAAAATGTAATTTCATTGGGTGATTTTCTAGAAACTGTAAATTACTGAAACTACCTATAAAAGGGCAAAAAAAAAAAAAATCCCACCTGGAATAGAATGGAAAAGTGAGAAATAAAATGAAAAAAAAAAGTGGTCAATTTTTTCTCTTGAGGAATAATACCATGTCCAGCTGTTTTTTGTAGGTCCTGGAAGTTCTATTAAATCTGGCAAGGTCAGCTAATAAGAAAAGATAACCATCTTCCCAGTTCATGACATAAGACTAGGCACCTGGCCATTCAGTGGCATACCTGCAGTCCCCCAATACTCAAGAGGCTGAGGCAAGAATGTTGCCTTAGCCTAGGAGTTGGAAGTGATCAGCCTGGGCAATATAGAGAGACCCTTTCTCAAAAACAAAGCAGAACAGGGCTGGAGATAAAGCTAAATGGAAGAACACAAAACTCTGGGTTTTTAATCCTCTCTCCCACACATACACAATTATATGTCAGTGAGCAACTGTTTATTATTTGCTATCTATCAGAACTAGGAATTAGATGCAGGGATTTTTGCGTGTTAGATTGAACTGTGTCTCCAGCCAATTTTCCCTTTATCTTACTAAGTTACTCGAGAAATCCTAGAAACCACTAATGTTGTCCAGGCGGCACTCAGTCTTGTGTTTCTACTGCCTCTACCTCCTGAGTTCTGGGATTTCAGACTTTTGACCCCAAACCTGATGTAACAAATATTGTAATAGAATATTATTAAATAGAATCCATTAGCGTATTAAAAGTAGATCTTTCTTACGTTGGTGGCTTAGGTTTTTAATTCCAGCACTTGGAATGGAAGATAGAGGCTCAAAGTAGCAAGTTTGAGCCCAATTTTAGAGAGGGAGGGAGGGAGGGAAGGAGGGAGGGAGGGACGGAGTGAGGGAGAGAGAGAGAGAGAATATCTTAACAAATAAAGGCTTCCTAGGATTGTAGGGATTTGTTCAGTGTTAAACATTAGGAACCCTGGTGGCTGGCTGGATGATCCAGTGGTTAAGAACAGTAACTGCTCCTCCAGAGGACCTGGGTTCAATTGCCCATACCCACATGACAACTCACTAATTTCTGTAACCCACTTCCAAGGGATGCAGTGCCCTCTTCTGGGCTTCACAGGCACCAGGCATGCACTTGGTGCACAGACATACATGCAAATAAAACACCCATATACATTAAAATAATGATAGTATAATGACAATAACAAATGATAATGATAAATGTTAGAACTCTGTTAATGTAATTTGTTGCAATATTTTTCCTTTATAGGAAAGATTATTTCATTTCTTTATTAATGCTGAAAAATGTTCTATAAATTTACATTATATTCTCTTGCTAAAATGGAATAATTTGTTACACAGCAAAAGATAGCTAATACATTAAGCTAGGAATTAGTGAAAACTTCCTTAACTTGGTAAAGGTTTGTTTTTATCAGAAATCAGAGAAAATCATCAGATGTAAAAATGAAGCACTTAATACACTTCCATTAAATTGAAGAACAAAGTAAGAATGATTGCTATCACTTATTTAATAATTTTTGGAAATTTTATATAGTGGGATTTCTTTCATTGAATTTGTTATTTGACAAGTTCATACATGTGTATATTTCTTTCCAATTATAAATAATGAGATTTAAAAAGAAATGAGTAGTGTAAATATTAGAATGACTCATAATTAGCATTATCTGAAGATGATATAATTGTCTAATTAGTCAGTTATAAAGAGAATAAATGAAAATTTCTTTCAACTACTAAGAAATTCCAATGTGATAGGTACGTACAGGGCAAATATGTACCCAAAACATTAGCATCTCTAAATAACAGTAGACTCTAAAAGATGTAATAGAAAAATATACTTTTCACAGTATTAAAAAACAATCTACAAACTCCCTAGAAATTTACATGAAACAGGAAATTGTTTTGGAGAGGGCTATAAATTTTTATTGAAGGCTGTAAGACTTGACTACATCAAGGGTTATCTTCTATTTGAGGAGGAAAATGTTCAGTATGATAAACAATTGTATGTTTCCCCAATTTGATCAAAATGGTCAATGTACTTGTCATAAAAATTCAATGATATTTTATTTGGTATTGAGCAATTATATTTTAAAGCTCATTTAAAAGAGTAAATATTCATTAAGAATTTTTTGAAAAAGAGGAATAATGTAGGACATTCACCCATTAAATGTACTCAGATCGTACCAAAGACTGCATTAATGGACTAGAAAGATGACTCAGTAGTTAAGAGCTCCGGCTGCTCTTGCAGAGGGCCTAGTTCAATTGTGAGCACATGGTAGCTCACAACCATCCATAACTCAAGTTCTAGGGGGTCCAATACCCTCCTCTGACATCCATAGGCACCAAGCATACATGTGATGTGCAGTACACATAAAATAATAGAATAAATAAATCTAAAAGAAATTTAAAAGACTGCAGTAATTACAAATATTTTATCTTCACAGAAATAGAGGGATATATAAATAAAACAAAGTAGGGAGTTTAGATGCAAACCCACATGTTGAAATGTAAGATTCATTTTTGATGAAAAAGACATTTTAGACCAGTAACACATATGAAAATATGCTTTTAGAATTAACAGAAGAAACTCTGGAATATTTTAAGTATAATATTAAGATACAGAAGATCTTGCAATTTGAGACTTTAAAACCTAGAGGACAAAGCCTGGTACAGTGAGTGGTGCATGCCCTAATTCCATCACGTGGGAGTCAGAGGCCAGCAGGTGAGTCTCTGTGAGTTCCAGGTCAACCTGGTCTAGATAGTACGTAGGACAGCCAGGACTACTTAGTGTGACCCTGTCTGGAAACAAACAAAAAACCAAAACAGAATCTAGAAGCTAAGCCAGCTGTGATGGTGCCTGCCAGTAGTCCCAGATACTCAGGAAACTGAAGCATAAGAATTACTTGAAATCAGGAGTTGAAGGCTAGCAGGAGCTACACAGTGAGCTACCTTCTCAAACAACAACAAAGCCCAGAAGCCATAAAATAATGTTTTTCTTCATTAACATTTAAAACTGTGATGAAAGATACTGTATCCAAAGTTAAGACAGTAGAAAGAAACTACATAGATGTAGATATCAGGTAAAATGCTGTTATCTCTGTCTAAATCTAGGTTGTGTCCTGGAAAGTCAGTAAGAAAAAGATAACAACCTATTTACAATGGAGAATTAGGTCAGCCAGCTGTGGTAGATTTTTACCTGTAGTCCTACTGTTCAGGAAGCTGAGACAAGAGGAACTGTATGAGTTTGAGGCCCACCTGTGCTACCTAGTGAGTTCTGGGATAGCCTACACCGTAGAGTGAGATCCTGTCTCAAAAGAAAATGTTTAAATAACACCATCTGATGTTTCAACAATGAAATAGATAATAACCGAATAACTATGAATAGGCACGCAACTTACTACTTGTTAATAAACTGTAGGTGAAACCATAACGAAGCACCATTTTTTAAAATGTGAAAATTTCAAAAGATCAGAAGGATTGTGGCAAAACACAACCTCTTGTATACATTGGTTGGAGTATGGATTAATATTGATTTTTGTTTGTTTGTTTTATGGGACCACTTTGTTAGTTGCCAGGAGAATTTCTCTCTTCCTGTTTGGATTTATAAGGCAAGGCCTCACTATATAGCTCTGACTGTCCTGGAATTAACTATGTAGACCAGGCTGCTTGCAGGTGTCTTTAGAGGCCAGAGGCATTAGATGGAGATCTAGGAGGTTATGAGCTTCAGCCATGGGTACTAGGGTCAGATGGTCCTCTGCAAGAGCATGCTCTTACAGATGAGCAGTCTCTTTAGCCTGCAATGCCACTCTTGACCAATTCTTCTCAATTATTTATTTATTTATTTATTTATTTATTTATTTATTTATTTATGTGCATGGGTGTTTTGTTTGCATGTATGTCTGAGTACCACATACATGCCTGGCACCTATAGAGGCCAGAAGAAGGTATCAGATGCCTTGAAACTAGAGTTATAGATGATCTGGGTTCTTGGAATTGAACCCGGGTCCTCTGGAAGAGCAGGCAGTGCTTTTAACCACTGAACCATCTGTCCAGCCCTTTGACCACCTCTTAATTAAACGGCTATATAATGTATGCCTCTTTTAAATAAGAACAGGAATTATGACTAACCTTTACCTTTAGCTAGTCTATACACTTGTTAAAAGTGATGGAAATAACTTTTATCTACACTTTAAATAAAATATGTATTCTTGGGACTGGAGAGATGAGTCAGTGGTTAAATGCACGTGCTGCTCTTTTGAAATGGAGTATGTCTGGTCCTACTTTCAGGGAGTTCTAGTCTAGCATGGAGAAAAGAAGCATAGTGTACTATGGAATGGAACTCAATTAGGCTGAGCTGGCTGCCAGAGTAGAGGCATGTAACTCCATCTGGCATCTAGGGAGGCTTCCTATAGGAGGTGACATTTTTAATGAGTTTGGGGAAAAAAACTCCTCCATCCTCCTTTAAGAAGAATGACCTTGTCATCTTTTTCACTCTTCCAAACGTGGTGACCTATTGAGGAAAATTAGTTGAGTCAATTTAAGTTCAAGATTTTCCACTCTCTGTGACTTTGGGCAAGTCATTTAGCTTCTCGGCCTCTCTTTCTTCAATCTAGTCATGAGGCTGATGCCTGCTTACCTCTCAAGGCTGTTCTTAGGATTGGAGATGGTCTTGTGAAACTGCAGGTGGCTGTCACCACAGAAGAGGAAAAAGGACTTAGACCTTGTTTTCCTCCTAACAAAGTGCATAACCCAATACATATGTGAAGATGGTTCTGAATCAAAGACTGGCCCTGACCATAGCAGGCAGTATTTGGGGAAATACTGTCACTTGAACAACTTACTTCACACATCTTTTGATCCCTTCTTCTCTGTTAAAAAAGACAGAATGCTACCAACGGCATCATGGATTTTATTGACTAAGGAGTGGGTGGTTCCATTCAAATGAATTCATTCAGAGTCCGTATCACTAAGTACCTGGAACACAGTGGGTACTCAGTAGAGTCGCTGTTGTTGGTCCTTACTTCGGAAGACACTTACAGAGTACTGCCTATGCAAGGTTGCTGTTGTCCTCCATGAATCCCCAGTTAGTTGGGGGAAGACTGTGAAAGGCCTGTGACAAAAAAGAGCACCATGGGGTAGAGGGTAAAGAACAGGATCACAAGGGAGAGACTCCATCCCTGCCTGAGGCTGGCACAGGTGAACTCACCCTGAGGTTTGGGTCTTAAAGAATAAGTACGAATTAGCCAGATGGGTGAAGTACTGAAGAGCATTCTAGGCAGAAGGAATAACATATGCAAAAGAACTGGATGTTTTTAGATAGAGCAAGAGAGTGGAGTGTATAGGCTTCAATGAAGCCCACGAACCTCCTGAAATTGGATCAAAATGCTACATGTGTATAACTATGCACATAATTTTGTGAGGAAGAGACTTCATAGCTTTTATTAAATGCATAAATGGATTTGTATCCCCTCAGAAAGGTTGAGAGCCAGAATTGTTGGTAACGAAGTATTATGTGAAGGAATCTGAGGTGGGAGTTTACCTGGATTAAATTTGTATTTTGGAACTGTCATATTACCAGTCAGTAGGACAGACGATTGTAGCTGGACAGGGTAGGGCATGCCTGTAATCTCAGCACTTAGGAGGTGGAGGCAGGACGATCAGGAGGCCATCTTTGCCTATATGAAAAGTTAAAGTCCAGGCAAGGATACAGAAAGCCTTGTTTGCAAAAAGTGGATTGTGTGAGGTCTAACTTGGGATTGGGGTCGAAAAGTAGAGTCAGGCAGGGCTAGTTACACTTAGTACATTTCATGACTGTGTTGGCACCATTCATTCAGAAGCATTTGAATTTCAAAGTTTGGAATCCACATCCTTTGAGAGTTGTTAATAAGATGACTTCAATTCAACTGTTGGGTGATATACACTGTTAGAGATTGTGAAGCTGAGGGATAGGAGGGCAGAAATGAGTAGACATTAACAGAATGCCAGAAACCAGTCAAGGTAATAGTATAAGCAACAAGAACCTCCACCAATGGTTATCCATCATCCAAAGTCCCTGGTTCATATGTAATTACTAACTTCCAACCTATTCCTTGTTCTTAGAGATCCCAAATAACACCAGAGACACTTGATTAAAGAAGGAAGAGGGGGAGAGAGAGGTATATTACTTCTAAGTTGTGAGTCAGACAAAGTTTACCAAAGAAAGTAACATCTAAGATAGTTATTTAAGATCCACAATGATGTCAGCAGCTAAAGATAAGTGATGGAGGATGCTCTGAGGGTCTGCACAGAGTCTGGAGGTAAGAAAGAGCAAATAGAAATATTAGACGGAGCAGAGGTTAGACATGCCTCAAGCAGTTGTCTGGGGAGTCTAGGCATCTATATTTTTCAAGGGAGTGGACAGCTGAGGTGCTTTGAGCAGTTCTTGACCAGGAAAGTAACACTATCAAGTTAACATTTTGGAAGGAAGGGAGATGTTTGGGAAGAGGCTGATGCCACCATCCAAGAGAAGAAAATGACAGTGAGCATAGAGCAGAGGAGATGGACTGAGAAGTGATTGGGCAAAAGAAAGGACCAGAGTCAGAGGCTTGGTGCATAAGGAAAGATGGAGCAGAAGATGCACATGATCGAGAGTGTAGTTCTCAGTAAGTTGGAGTCTTCAGGCTCGGCGATGGATTCATTTATTGCATGCCCACTGTTCTGGGCATGAGAAATGGAGTGCTGTCCTGGTGGATCTTACTTTAGATAAGACAAATAATAAACAACAGGATGTGTGTGGTGAAGAGGTGCGTTTTGAGGAGTTCAGTCTTTAATGGTGAATTGCTGATCAGAGACTTGAAGGAAGCCAGGCAGCAAGCCATGCACAAATTTAGGAGATGATCCTTCAGCCAGAAGATGCATGTGTTTGAAGAACAGTAGCAAAGACAATGTGATTTGAGGAAGGTTGAATGAGGGGCAAAAGGAGTAGAAGATAAGGTGCCACATGCAGAATGTTAGAGCTATTTAGGAGGTAGAATGAGCAAGTTGTAGTGACTGAAGAACCACACATGTGTGTCCAATCTGCAATCTTTAGGCCACGTTTAGTCAATAATAGCTATGGATTTTGTCTAACACAAATACTTGTACTTGAAAACATTGTGAGACCTTTTGCATTTTTTCTTATAATGTGATTGCACAATTAAGAATAAACTGTGTAGAGGTCATCGTGTCAAAATGTCAAAAGGTTGGACTTACCTGGCAAGGTAACTCCAAGGTATGTTTTGGGCACAAGTGACCAGGTGTATGGCAGTAGTTTTCACTGAGGTGGGAAATGCAAGAGGCAAGGCTTGATTTATAAGGTTGTGGGGGAGGTCCCTCTGACATCTGATGGCTGTCCAGTCTGTCCTGTTGGAACTGGCTCACAAGTACTAGGTTTGATGGGCCTCAACCCAGCAGAAAGATCTGTGCTGGATAGAACCACACCTGCAGTTATGAAATGGAATGACATCACTGAAGGAGACTGAGATGAAAGAGAGTGCAAGAGAAAAACTGGGGAAGAGGTACCGACCTGCAGAATGGGCCCAAGAAGAGGTGGAGGGGTGGACCAGAGAAGGAAAACCAACTGCAAGTGGGCTTGCCAAGGAAGGAAGTGGCCTTGTTAAGAGTGTTAAATCTTGTGGGCAGGAGGAGTTAAGTCCAGGGCAGAAGTGAATGTATTGCTTTAACCATCAGGAAGTCCTGGGCAACCTTCCTAAAAAACATTTTCCATGCAGCGATGAGTGCAAGAGGCAGATTGCAGTGGGTTGAAGAACTCGTAGGAGGTACTGAAGTGGAGATGGCCAGTGTAGACAATTTCTCAAGCTTAGCTGTGAAGAAGAAAGAGGGACAGAGGGAGATGTGGAGGCAGGTAGAGGCTTTTGATTCCCAGATGGGAAAGACTTGAGCTTCTATAAATGGGGACAGGAAGGAGGCAACAAAGAGGGAACAGTTAAGAATGTGGGAGATAGAAGGAATGGTTGTTGTGCATGAGAGAGCAAGGAAAGACCCCAGATCTCGGGTGGAAACTGGCCTTAAATAGTATAGGGGACCCCCCTTCCTCTCAGAGAGGGAAAGCACTGATGGCATTGAGATTGGTGAAAGGAATGCTTCAGGGAAGTTGAAAGAGATCAACAAAGATCTCTGACCAAGCACATAATTGCTGGAGCCAGGTAGAAGCAAATAATACTTAAGGCTGGGAGTCAGGGAGGACAGCTCTCAGGAAGGCAGCCTTTGATCAGGAGCATGAAATTCAGCATGAATAAACTCAGCAAAGGCATAGAGGAGTGAAAAGGCTGGGCGTGCAGATGTAATAGTGAACTCGCTTGACCGCAGTTGGCCAGGAGTGAGAATAACAGTGTGGATACACTGGCATTGGCAGCCATAATAACGTTACCATGTGTTTGTTAAGCCCCAAACCTCTCCCGGTAGATGCTTTAGCATTCATGGATTCATTTAATCCGACCATACCCTATAGGGTGGATATTTCCCCGTTTTGCAGATGAGGAAAATGAGTCCCAGACTGGTAAAGAAATGGATCCCAGCCCAACAAGCTGGTAGGTGGTGGGGCCAGTATTGAAACTCAGGCCTGTTTGAGTCCATCTGTCCAGAAAAGCCAGCTGAGCCCATATGATGAGGGAGCCTTCAGCGCCAACTTAGAGTCTTAACTTTATCCAGCAGACAATGGGAGCCAAGCGCCAGTGAGCAAAAGAGATTGGTGCTGAAAGGTGAACTTTAGGGGGGCTAAAAATAAAAGAGAAGGGGGTTGTCAGAAGGAGAAGCAGCAGGAGCCTGTCCTTGGGAAGAGACTGGACTGTCACATTTTCCTCATGACAACCTTAAGAATTGTGGCATTTTCATCACGTTGTAGAGAAGAGGAATGGAGAACTAAGGCTCGGGGCTTGAGACCTGGGTCATGTGATTTCAGTGTGTCGGTGGAACAGTGCGTCAGAGGGACCTCCAAGTTGGAGAAGGGTGTGTGCCCGTATGTGTGTGTGTATTCGAGCCTGTGCTGCTTGTCTGCTGCGTGGACCACAGTGCCTTCCCTTCCTGTCATCTTTCCTTCTCATCTCTTCCTGATTCCTTTCATTCCTGGATCCCATATTTCTTACAGTCTCTGAACTGAGGAGTCTGGGAATGGGATGTTGCCATTTCCTTGTCTGTCCCCAGAAAAGTCACCTTTCCATTTCTGAAGCATCTGATCCCCTCCCAGCCCTACTGTCTATCCTTCTACTCCATGATACTGTAGCACCACGTCAGTGACTGTCATATGCAGACCGGCCCCTTAGAAATGTGATGTAGGGGCCGGAGAAATGCCTCAGCGGTTAAGAGCATTGCCCGCTCTTCCAAAGGTCCTGAGTTCAATTCCCAGCAACCACTTGGTGGCTCACAACCATCTGTAATGAGGTTGTGCGTCACAACCATCTGGTGCCCTCTTCTGGCCTGCAGGCATACAAGCAGACAGAATACTGTATAAATAATAAATAAATATTTTTTTAAAAGAAATGAGATGTAGAAGCAATTAACAAGATCCCCATTGTTCTTATTTCCGTTTTGATTGTTTGCTGGGCATTTGATGTATGCTGTAGATTTTGCAGCAATCCTGGGAGTTGGCAGCATGAGCCCTTTTTTACAGATCAGGTAACAACTCCCAAGAGGGACAATACAATGTCCAAAGGGCACATAACTAGAAGCACATGTAAAACCTTGGTTTAGGCCCAAGTCTCCCTTCCCTTCCCTCTCCTCCCCTCTCCTCCCTGCCCCTCTTCTCTCCTCTCCTCTCCTCTTCTTTCTTCCTTATTTTTCTTTGTTTCCTCTGTCCTTTTGTGGTTCTAGGAGTGGAACCCAGGGCCGTCATGTGATAGGCAAGCACTCTACCGTTGGGCTCTATCCCTAACCCACGAACCCAGGTCTTTTTGCTTCTAACGCTATGCACTTCTCATGCTGGATTTCTAAGCATCATTCTTGGTTTTGCTGACCTGGAGTCTTAAGGAAATACAAGTCTGTCCTATACGGACAGAACGGATTTCTAGCACAAAACCCGGAAGGACTGAGTCTGAGACCTGAAACTCTAAAAACTCCTTATTCGGGTCCTGACTGTATTTTATACCCAGTTGTGTGACCTCAGTCTGCGTATCTAACTTCTCTGAGGTTAAGTTCATGTTTAAACTGCCACTTCTGCAGAATTGTTGCAGGGGTTCGATGAGATGATGCATACAGAGTTCTGGCAGAAAACAGGTTGCTGTTATTATTTATAGGAAAATGAAGGTTGGGCACCTGTCAGAATAAAAAATTGTGTTTCTGTACTGTGAAGATGACCCTAAGATTAAGGCTGGGTTGGGGAGGGCTATCCACAAGGGTACCAGCCATAGGCTCCTTGGAGACTGTGTTGGCTGTGGCCCTGGATAATGTATCACACTGGCTTCCCCATTTGGACCCCATCCTAGCCCAACCTCCCAGTTCTGGCCCTTCATGTATCTCCCCTTCTCTGCAAACTAATGTCTCTGCCTCTCTCTGTCACCCCTGCCTGTGGCCTCTACCCTGCCCTTCCTGGCCCCAGGGAAGAGGAGGAGGAGGAAACTGAGGAAGAGGAAGAGGAAGACGCTCACCAGTTCTGCTGTCCGGCCTCCGAATGCAGTAGTCCCTCCTCTCGGTAACTGAGAGGACAAGGGCCATTTTCTATGCAGAAGCAAAAGCCTTAACCAGCCCCCAACCCCTGCCTCTGTGGATCCCTCATGGGACCCTGTCCCCCTGCTTCAGGAACCAGATGGGCAAGCATCATACTCTTTCTTCCCTGACCTCCTTCTTGGAACTTCTCCCCACCCCTGCTGTCTCCCTTAGGCTCTAGCCCTTGAATTAAAGAGCTGGAGTCCTAGATTTTACTAAAATGTGGGAGAAGCAGAGCTTGGCGCTTGAAGCTTGGAACCTGGACCCTCTTGCACCCATACCCCCACTTCCCAGGCACCCTGGAGCCTGTTACTACTGGAGAGGTCTCCAAATGACACCCCAAGGACCTACCTCTGTCCTCTGTGAGCACAAACAGAGACGCAGGGTGCCTAGGGCTCAGAGGACCAGACGGGAGCAGGAACCCAGCCTGCCTAGTTCCCCGTCACTCATTCCCTTGCTGTGGCTATAGCTGCCATTTTCTCCGCTGCTTGAAGGCCTCACCTCATACCCTCTCCCCAACCCCATCACGCCCATAGCGCTCTGTAAACTCAGGAGGGAAAGGCCTTTCAGCATGTGTGTTGCTATGTATAAAGAAATTTCCATCAATAAAAGCTGATCTCTTCTCTCTGTCTGATGTATGTTCCACCCCACCCCATCTCCCTGTCTCCATTCCCACCAGAACTTTGCCTTCTTTCCTCTCCGGGGCTGGTAATGGGCTGGAAGACAGAGTAGGGTCTGATTTGTGGCACTGTCAACACCTAAAAGTCATTCAATAAATAAATGTGTGAATGCCTCCCAGCATGAGCACACCTGTTACTGTCTCCAGGGCACTAGCCAAAGGCATCTTTGAAATGGCTAATCTTGGACATAGCCCTTGACTTCTGACATATATATATGTGTATATATAT
>NW_026068244.1:371501-415514 GCF_014885135.2 Alexandromys fortis
TATATATTTCCATCCCATGGAGAAGGTGGTTTGCCTAGGGTCACTAGAGTTCTTCCAGCTCTGATGTTCTGAATCTGAGCTGCTACCACTATTTTAAGAAACTGTAATTATGACCTTTGAAAATATGATGATTTGGGGACATATTTCATGCATGATTTCATGAAATTCTATAATTTTTCTTTCTACAATTTTATGATACTTGGATTCTCCAATCCTATGATCTTAGATTTCATAATTCTAACATTCAAAAATTCTGATGATATGATTTTAATATTAGGAGTCCTTGTTTCCAGTATTGTAACGTTAGGATCTCTGAGAGGAAGCCATTTCTCCAACATGATTTGTAAACATTTCTTTCACTTGGCTGGAGGTGAAGACTCTTCAAAGCAGTGGTTCTCAACCTGTGAGTCACCTAAGAGCATTGGAAAACAGAGATATTTACATTACAATTCCTAATAGTAGCACAATCACAGCTAGGAAATAGCAACGAAAATAATTTCATGGCTGGGGTCCCCACAACATGAGGAGCTCTATTAAAGGGTAGCAGCATAGGAAGGTTGAGAACCACTGCTTTAAAGGGTGCTATGGGGAAAGAAGACAGTGGCCCTTATGGATCTGAGCTCCCCCTTCCACAATGTGTTTATATTAGGAAATGGAAAGGTCAGTGGGGGAATGGTAGGATCCAGCAGGGCTTGCTGGAGGATGAAGGCTAAGAATTGGGTCTCAAGTATTGGCAAAGATTTGATTAGATGACAAGAGGTAAGAAGACATTTCAGGGAATAGAATAGGGACCATATAGGGGAAATGCCCACTGGGGTGCTCCAGGGTCAAGTTGAGGAATGGTGAGTAATTGCTGTGTTTAAATGTCTCTCCAGAGTGTGTGAGTCTAGGTGACATGTAACTGGGAGAAGGAGATCATCTATGCTTTATTTGAGTGGAAATAGAAGGAAGTGGGCAGGGGTACCTGAATGAAGGAAGAGGGTAAGTCAATGACAGATGGTCATCTTGGGAACTGTAAGAGTGGTAACTCCTATTTAGACAACTGAATTGGCTCAATCCAACAGGGTCAGTGCTGTGGGAAGGAGCAGACTTAATATCTGTTCTGAGAAAAATCTACCTCCATGTGTCTGTGCATCTGTGTGTGTGTGTGTGTGTGTGTGTGTGTGTGAGAGAGAGAGAGAGAGAGAGAGAGAGAGAGAGAGAGAGAGAGAGAGAGAGAGACTGCACAGGTCTCACAGTAGTGAGAGTCTATGTGAGGTTTTACTTTTCTAAGGAATTCTGAACATATGAGGTTTCCGACCAGAAAGTCTCTATGTGTGTGCCCAGTGAATGTAATCATAAGGATGAGATATGGTTGACTTTTAAAGATGGCGCTGTTGCTCTTGGGGTAAGTTTATCAGTTTATCAGGCAGATAGTTACACACATACAGACATACGTTACCTGCAGATTTAGGGAACAAGGTGACTGAGCAATAGATGTATGCTAGGTCCCAACCTGGGCATGGTAACTCCCTTGAAAGTGAATCACGCCAGACCACTACTCTTGGAAAAGAGACATGGCGATCAAGAGTGTGCAGTGCGTACTTCAAGAGAGAATTACGTAAGCTGGTGGTAAGGGTCACCAGGAGATGGGTGAGAACGAGACACAAAGGAGACAATACCTGATTTTGTTGGGTTCTGGGCGGGTGAGAGTGAGTCAGAATTGAATTGGCTAGAAGATCTGCCTGCTCAGGGTACACAAAATGAAGATGAGCTCATCTAGGACAGTTAAGTCCAAAGGTGAAATGAAGAAAAGACATTTTGGGCAGGAAAAAATAAAGCAAGTCTGTGTGTGAAAGCCAAGAAAGATGATGGATGAGCTTGCTATAGAGGAATTGCAAGTAGCCTTTTGTTCCCTGTTTGGAACATACAGGCCAGAGTGAGAGGCAGTAGGAAGTGCTGGGGTGGGGGCAGCGTGGATCTTTGTAGCACAAAGTGCACCTTTTGCGTAGGAAATAGGGAAGTTTTCAAGAGAGACTCAACTTTCACTGCCCAGGCTTCACCCGGATCTGGAATTGGATGGTTCTTAAAACTTGTTTGGGGCTGGAGAGATGGCTCCGAGGTTAAGAGCATTGCCTGCTCTTCCAAAGGTCCTGAGTTCAATTCCCAGCAACCACATGGTGGCTCACAACCATCNAAGCCTACCAATGGGGCGAAGGCAAGACCTGCAGGTCCAGGTTCTGAGTGCCTAGATGTTGGGAAGCTGCTCTGTGCTGAGTTCAGAAACCCGACTGCTCGCCTGGCTTCAGGATGCCTCTCCTTTAGGATGCCGTAGGTTTAACCGCATTGCATCCCCATGATGGCTTCCTCTTCTCCTATATGTTCCTCCTTCTTCTATATAGAAACATAATACAATATAAGAGGAAACCACAGACGGAAAAATATAGCCAAATTCCTACAAACATAAACACCACTGTATTATCACTAGTTGGGCTGAAGGTGGCAGTTTGCACATTGCTTTTTACTTTATTCATGTTTTTACTTTAACTTTGTTTATTTTCTGAATGTAAAAGTTGATTAAAAATACATTTTCTTGGGGCTGGAGAGATGGCTCAGAGATTAAGAGCATTGCCTGCTCTTCCAAAGATCCTGAGTTCAATTCCCAGCAACCACATGGTGGCTCACAACCATCTGTAATGGGGTCTAGTGCCCTCTTCTGGTCTGCAGGCATACACATAGACAGAATATTGTATACATAATAAATAAATAAATAAATAAATATTAAAAAAAAACTTGTTTGTAAAGTTCGCTCCAGCTCTGTGGATCTCATGTACAAATACATGAGTCATTGTTCTTTTTTTAAGATTTATTTATTAATTACGTATACAGTGTTCTGCCTGTGTGCATACCTGCACCCCAGAAGAGGGCACCAGATCTCATTACAGATGGTTGTGAGCCACCATGTGGTTGCTGGGAATTGAACTCAGGACCTCTGGAAGAACAGTCAGTGTTCTTAACTGCTGAGCCATCTCTCCAGCCCCATGAGTTATTGTTCTTAAATGGAGGAGCTTTTCCAATCTAACTTCAGGCTGTCCTGCTTTCACAAATACTTAACTGATGTCTAGTCCCTTGTGTGAACTGGAGAGATGGATGGCACAGGGACTCCACAGTGGAAGGGGACAGGAAGAACGTGAGCTCTGTATGCAGACTTATTGTTTTCTGTGTGTGGAGGTAGGGATTGAACCCAAAACCTGGAGATGCTAGGCAAATGCTCTGCCCCTTAGCCATACTGCCTGCCTCGTGTGTTCAGATATGGTTTGAGTCTTGGCTCCACCACTACTTACAGGAGACTTTTTTTTTTACAACTGAGTTCATGTCTCTGTACCTCAGATTCCCATCTATGCTATATCCCCTTCAGGGAGAAAACCCAGAATTTGCACAGTTGCTAGACCTAGTGAAAAGAATAAATAAGTTACAACTAATATGTTTCTAAGGTTACAAATGAGCAGATCCAGGATTCCAACCCAGGTCTTTGGGCTCCTGGAATCTGCTTTCCCATTGGTTTACCTGCTCAGCCCTCAGGTTAGTGGTTAGCTAATCGAGATGAATTTGGGATTGGATTGGACTGGACAGCAAAAACATCTTGCAGAAGAGCTTTGAGAAGCAGTCGCCGCTGCTCCTTGGTATCCCCTGCCACTCTGTTAGCGCCAACCTCCTTGCCCAGTCTTTTCCCTCTAGAACCTAAAGCCATTGGCTCCATCTCCATACCCTCATCTCCTTGTTTTCTTGTCTCTCACTTCAAGTCCCTTCTCTTTCCAACCTAAGTTGTCATGGGTATAGTTTTCAGCAACCTTGCTTTCCTCTTGCCCTCATCTTATGGTATCCATAGCAACAGTCTCCATTCATTTCCATGGCAACTGCATTCTGATCCCATTCCCCGCTGAATTCCTAGCTCTGGGCAGTACCAATAAAGAGAAGGAGGGAGAGAAGACATCCTCACAGTAAGCAGTAGTAGCATCTGGGAAGGGTCACTGCCCAATCCTTTGTCGTGGTCAGGCCAGCCTCGAGTCCCTAGAAGGCATCCTATCCTGCTTCTCCGTATCTTAGAGCCTTGACTTACAAAATTCCCTTACTTTCATCTCTCCTAGTTCCTCTTAGGCAAAGCACAGTCCATGAGCTTCCTCTCCCAGGAAGACTTCAAGACAGCAGGAGGGCCAGCCCAGGCTTTGGGTCTGAATCCGCATCCTGCCATTACTAGCTCTGTGACCTTTGTCAGTTAGTTTCCTTCTTAGAGCTGTTTTCTTCCTCTGTAAAACAGGAATCCTAATTCTCCCCTTGTGTTTGCCATGCAGATTAAATAATGTGTGGAAAATGCCTGACACACGGTAGGTGCATAGTTAAGTGCTAGTTTATTTTTATTCTGCTCAGCCACCCCCAAGCAGAAGGAATCTCTCTCCTTTACTCCCCCATCACTTCCTGTATTCCCCAGCCTTGATAACTTTCCACTTTGTTCTGTGGTTATTTGTGTAGCGTGGCTTAGTCTCCCCCTCTGCAAAGAATGCTCTCATTTCCCCCTACAGAACAGGCCAGCAGGCAGTGTGTGTTTGTGTCTACATGTATTCATGTCTACTTCCGTGTGCCTATGGATGTGTCTGTGATGTTATACTTATCCGTGTGTGTGTGTATGTGTGTGTGTGTTGTGTATGGGGGTAGTTTTCAGGTGATTGGCATGTCACTAAAGTGTTTTAGTGTTTAGGGGCTCTGGCTTGAGGGGTTCCACACCTCCAGATATCAGCAGTATGTATGATAGCAGGAGCAACCCTTCAAGCAATTTTCATTTTTTTGGCCAGTCTCTCCAATGGGAAGCTGCGCTGCCACCCCACGACTCCTGCCACTGTTCCCTTTGTAATCAAAATGGGGCTAGTTCTCAAGAGAGGAATTACCAAGGAGCAGAGAGCCCGGAGCAGCACAGGGCTGGGAGTAGGAGAGGCACTGAAATATCATTAGAGGGCAGTCTGATCTCTGAGTTTGCATTCTGGCCTTCTTAGTAGCTATGTATGACTGTGAGTTACAGTTATATCAACTCTACCTTTCTGCACTATGAAAGGGGCTAACAGTGGCTGTCGCAGGGGGGCAGAGATGGCTGCAGAGCCCTGCAGTACCATGAAGGAGGGGGCATGTCTGTAAGGTAACCTGTGTGAAGGAGGAAAGCTGGTGTGGAAGGACACACCTGAGCTAAATACTGAAGCGTGAGCAGAAGGTAGCCAGGTTTGGGTGTGGTATACAGCTCAGGCCAAGTAAGGAAGATGGAGGTTGTTCTATTGATGATAAGTTAGGTTCCATCCTTTCTGTGTTCATCTCAATCAGATCAAAAGCCAAAATCTTTATGATAGGATCAATGTCCCTTGTATTATTTTGTTTTTTGTTGCTATAATAAAACACAAAGCACAAGCAACTTGGGGAGAACAGGGTTTATTTCCTCGTAGACTTCCAGGCAACAGTCCATTATTGAGCGAAGTCAGAGCAGGACCGCGGGGCAGAAACCTGGAGGCAGGACCTGAAACAGAAACTGGCTTGCTGTCCATGGCTTGCTCTGCCTGCTCTCTTATACAGCCCAGGACCACCTGCCCAGGGTGGCACCATCCACAGTGTGCTAGGTTCTCCCACATCAGTCATCAACCAAGAAAATGCCCACATATATGCCCACACGCCAGTCTGATAAGGGCAAATCCTCAGCTGAAGCTCCCCGTTTCCAGGTGACTCTTTTCTTGTGTCAAGCTGACAAAAACTAAGTAGTACAATTCTCGCTGCCCATCTTAAATCTCTCATTACTGTCTTGTTCACTGTGTTCTGGCAACACTGTCTTTTTTGTTGATCTTTAAGCTTGTAGACATGTTGTACTGATTACTCTCTTGCCTAAGACAGTGACATAGCTCACTCCCTCATCTCCATCAGGGTTCTGCTTCTATGGCATTCCCTCTACCCTGGGCTTTCCTGGACACCACATCTAAAATAATACATTTGACTGGGTTTATGGCTCAGTGGAAAGGGTTTACTGGGCCTGCATAATTCGCTGAGTTCTATCCCTAGCTTGTCTCTGCTGTCTCTTTGTGTCTCTGTCTGTATCGCTCTCTTTCTCTTTTACACACACATGCTAACATGATTAAAACAGCACCTCTTTTTATTTTTAGTAGTTTGTTGAGACAGGGTTTCTCTGTGTAATAGTCCTGGATGTCCTGGAACTCGCGCTGTAGACCAGACTGACCTCGAACTCACAGAGATCCACCTCTGCCTCCCTAGTGCTGGGATTAAAGGTGTGCGCCACCACCACCCAGCAAAAGAGCACCTTTTTATACTCTGCTTTATTGTCCATCTTTAACACTTAGCTCTACTTGAAATGATAGAGATTTGCTTTTCCCTCCCTCCCTCTCTCCCTCCCTCCCTTCCTTTTGTCTGTCTTCCTCACTATAATATTACCATCCTGAAGAAATAATTTGATGGCTTTGCTTTTTAATTGATTTCCGGTGCTTAGTGCTGTGCACAACACGTGGAAAGTGCTTGGTTATTTTATTGAGTGAATTATAGGGAGCTGTGGCAGGGTTTGATGAGAAAGCAAGATGGGCTAATTTGTATGTTTCAACGTTCTCACTCTCCACAGGTTAGAGAAGAGATTTGCAAAGACTGGAGTGTGTGGTATAGATTGGAGTGAGAGTCTTATTGGAGCAGCCGCCAAGAGTACTCATTCACTGATTCCCTCATGCCAGAAACACCTTCTCTGGTCTAGGCCCCATACCCGTTGCCAGCCAGATAGGAATTTACCAGATTTTCTTCCTATGCTGAGAGTCGTGCACTCTTTGCCAAAGCTAATCTGTGCCAGCAGTCTGTGTCCCGTGCAAAGGTAGGGGCTCTGAGTGAGGTCAAGGTCAGTGGTCATTTCTGGCTGGTGGCAAGATGCAGGTGGCATCTCAGTAGATTCATAACTTGAATCTTAACAGAACTAGCATGTGGGGCATTTCTCAGATTGCACTAGCAGAAATGATGTGGATGGCCTTGGGAGTGGAAGATAGTATATGAGCAGTTTGGGAGGTAAGGGGCTGAGGAACATTTGAGAAAAACAGAATCTGGGCCTGGGTGGATTAGATGAGGGGTGGCTTACTGACTGAGAGCGTGAACAGCTGGGCGGTGGTGGTGCACGCCTTTGATCCCCACACATGGGAGGCAAAGGCAGGTGGATCTCTGTGAGTTCGAGGCCAGCATGGGCAACAGAAAATGTGAACTCTGAAGTCGTGCCACTTGGATTTGAATCCTGCTTGTATTGTTGGTAGCTATCCTCACCGGGCTTTGTTTTCTATATAAAATGAAGACAAATAACAACTTTATAGGATTGTAAGAAGGAACAACCATACTGAATATGAAGTGGTGAGAACCTAAATACTAAGTATTCTAGAAGCATTCATCGTCTGTTGAATCTTAGAGAGGGCTTCAATGCCAGAGTGATTGGGAATTGGACTACTAACTCATAGACAGTGAAAACCGCGGATGTTTTGTGGATAGAGGAGGTGGTCAAACAAAGCTGGGTTTGAAGTGTGTACTGGTAAGGGAGAGGTTTGAGAAGTTGGTGAGCGGGATCCTGCCATCCTGAGAGAGACAGGAGGAGTATCTATGATACTGGGTTGGGTCTGACTAGTGGAGGGTGGCATCAGGGGTCTCCGGGGTTTGAGAGGAAGGAGAACTTGGGGTGGAAAGCAGTCCTTGTTCTGACTAGTACTTGGGAGGGTGGAGAATGAACAGTGAGCGAGAGTTCCCACCAGGGCCGAGCCCAGCTCTGCTGCCCTGACCTGAAGCACAGGGAGCTGGCAGGCCCCAGACAGCTCAAGATCTTGTGCTGGTAGGTAACCAGTTCCACCTAGCCAACTTGCCCTAGCCTTGCACCCTGACCTCTGCCAAGAGAGGCTGAGGAGAGGCCCTTTAATCGTTTTACTAGCCAGGAGCTTCTACAGCCTATAATACTTTCCTCAGATTTAAAAAAAAAAAAAAAGATCATTCTTTTAGCCCAGCCACACCCATTCTCCCACAACCTCCTCCACCCCTCAGCCTTCCTGGTTCTCCCCACCTCTGCTCTTCATCATGCCCTGGAGCTCTGCCACCACCTGGGTTCCCTGGCAGCCTGGTTGCCATGGCACTGTGGGAGCAGGTCTGGCAGAACAACAGCTCTAGGTAACCCCAGCAGGCAAGACCTGGGACCCAGCTCCAGCCACCTTTCTGCTTGAGAACCCCCTGCCCTCCTCCCCCAGCTGAGCAGAGGAGGACATGAGGAGAAAAAGGAAGCTTCCCCGCAGGGCAGCTCTTTACCTGTGAGGATGCTGAATGGGAGGCACTTCCCACTGTGGCCCAGCCTGTGCCTTCACCCTGCCCTCTCACCAGCAGCAGCAGCAGAAGCAGCAGCAGCAGTAACAGCAGCAGTAACAGCAGCCGCAGCACCAGCAGCAGCCTGGGAACCCTGGGAACTGGCCAGGCCTGGACTCCAGGCTGCTAAGGGCAGGGGCAGGGCACAGGGGCAGGGCTGGGTGGGGGAGGAGATAACCTGGATGGGCAGGGTACAGGAATCATCAAAGAGGGCTGGAAGGGGGCTATATGTCAAGGAAACTGGTCTGGGGTAGTTCTGGGAAATCACTGCATGGGGTTAGGAGGGGCTAGAGCTGGGAGGAGAAGAGGTCTATGGAGGGGGCAACTAGGCCATCAGGAGAGGGAAGATTTGAGATTGGAGCTACTAGGGACAGGAGCGGGAGGAGACTAGGTGTAGGGTTGTGACTGGACCAAATTGTGAGGAGTGTGGTTAGGCCTGAGAACAAACTGAGAAAACCCCCTTGAGGGAGTGGTGTCTCAGAACGAAGTTATGGAGATGGGGCTCTAAAGGGAAGGAACTGAAGGTCTCTTAAATGTTCGGGTCCCTAGGTATCTAAGGAAATGGGAGAAGGTGGTCGTTGGGGCAAGATCTAGTGTACTTGCTCAGTTGGGCCTAGCAAGCCTCTCTCCTGTTGCCACATCCTGGCTCATTTTATCTCATACCCACAGTGTGGAGGGTGATACCCCAGGCAGTGACCTGAGCACAGCGGTTGATAGTCCTGGGAGCCAACCCCCCTACCGGCTGAGCCAACTACCCCCCACCAGCAGCCACATGGGAGGCCCCCCTGCTGGGGTGGGCCTTCCTTGGGCTCAGAGGGCACGCCTCCAGCCAGCCAGTGTCGCCCTGAGGAAGCAAGAGGAGGAAGAGATAAAGCGCTCCAAGGCCCTGTCAGACAGCTATGAACTCTCCACAGACCTGCAGGACAAGAAGGTGCAGAAGAGATGCTCCGGTTGAAAATGGGAGTGGGATACAGAGAGAGCTGAAGGAGGGGGGTTGGGGTGTGGTACTTGAGGGTGGTATTCAGGGAGGAACAGTAAGGTTGGGCCTGGAGAAGACTGGCTCCAGGACCTGTCATTCACATTCACTGCACATACACTGAGTCTTCTCTTCACTTAGCAGACATTATTGCGCTCCAATAATGGGGTCCAAAAGATGAATGCGACCTGCATCCAGCCTTCAAAGGCATGCAGTCTAAGTGGGGAGGCACACACGTAACTTGGCAATTTCACAGTGTGATGCAATACACTGTCTGGAGGGGCTGGGGTGGGGAGAAAAGGGAGGGAGGGAAGGGAAAACAGTATACAAGATTTCAGAAAAATAGAGCCTGGAAGGGCAGTTATCAACATGTTAATTATGACTATGCCTAGATGTTTGGGCTGCAGGTGAACCCTCCCTCACGCCCTCCTGTCTTTCCTTCCCTCCTGCTTTTCTCTTACTCTGATTCTCTTTCTTCTTTCTTCACCGTCCTACCCTTCATTTATTGTTTCCTTTCTTTCATTTTTTTGGTTTCTCTAAGCTTTTTCTGATTTCAAATAATATACATTTCTTTTTTTCCCTGTGATTACATACACCTTGGGATTATAAGTGAGAAAAGACTGGGCGCACAGCCTGTCATGACTTCTTCCAGCAGTTAGTTGTGACTTGAGCGGGGTATGGTTGAGAACCAAGGCCACGAGGCTCTGGCAACTTTCTGAACTTGTTCCTCTGACAGGTGGAAATGCTGGAGAGGAAGTATGGGGGCTCCTTCCTGAGCCGCAGGGCTGCCAGGACCATCCAGACAGCTTTTCGCCAGTATCGTATGAATAAGAACTTTGAGCGGCTGCGCAGCTCAGCTTCAGAGAGCCGCATGTCCCGCCGCATCATCTTGTCCAACATGCGGATGCAGTTCTCTTTTGAGGAGTACGAAAAAGCACAGAACCCTGCATACTTCGAGGGCAAGCCTGCCTCACTGGACGAGGGTGCCATGGCTGGTGCCCGGAGCCACCGGCTTGACCGGGGTCTCCCCTATGGAGGCTCCTGTGGTGGGGGCATCGATGGTGGTGGAAGTTCAGTCACCACATCTGGAGAGTTTTCTAATGACATCACAGAGCTCGAGGACTCCTTCTCCAAACAGGTCAGGAGCCCTGAAAGGGGCCTTTCTTCTCCATTCCCAGGCTCTGGCTGCTTCTCCTACTTCTTTATCTATTTTCCAAACTGCAAGAATTTGCACTACTGAGCACTTAATAGCAACAAACAGCAGCGATTTTAATTGAGACTTTGAGAATGGTGAGAGAGAATTGTTAACATGAGAAAAAATTACAGCTGAGTGTTTACCTGTAATTGAAGCATTGGCAGAACTGAGGCAGGAGGACTAGGAGCACCTATGTTAAAAAAAAAACACACACACACAAAAAAAAAACCCTAAGGTAGTGATGTAATTCAGTAGTAGGAGCACTTATCTGGCATGTCCCAGGTCCTGTGTTTCATCTCCAGTACTGTTAGGGAAAAAAAATTATGCTGCTAAAACAAGCATGTTAGGATATGGGTTCCAATAAGATGGCTCAGCGGGTGAAAGCGCTTGCTGCCAAGCTTGCTGCCCTAAATTTGGTCTCCAGAACCCCTACTGTGGAAGGAGAGAACAGATCGTTTATTTTGATTATTTTTATGTTTGTGTATCTGTCGTGTGTGCCAGGTGTGTACAGTTGCCCAAGGAGGCTAACAAAGAATGTCAGGTTCCCTGGAGCTAGAGTTAAAGACGGTTATGAGGTATCTGGCATGGGTACTGGGAACCAAATTCCAGTCTTCTGCAAGAGCAGGTATATATTCTCAATCACTGAGCCATTTCTCCAGTCCATAAAAACGGATTTATAAAAAGATTTATTTATTTTCCTTTATATGTTTGGGTGTTTTGCCTACATGTATGTATGTGTACCATGTGCACACCTGATACCTGTCGCATTCAAAAGAGGGTGTCTGTGATCCCATGAAACTGGAATTATGAATGATAGTGAGCCACCCACCCATGGGTACTGGGAACTGAACTTGGGTCCTGTAAAAGACTAATGAGTGCTCCTAACTGTTGTGCTGCCAGTTTTATATCAACTTGACAGATAGAGTCATTTCAGAAGACGAAACCTTAGTTGAGAAAATGCCCATATCAGATTGGTCCGTGGGACCACCATGGCACCCTCGTCCAGTGAGGCATTTCCTTGATTGATGAGTGGTATTGGAGGGCCCAGCTAACTGTGGGCTGTGCCACCCCTGGGCTGGTGGTCCTAGATACTATAAAAAAGCAGGTTGAGCCAGGAGGTGGTGGCGCATGCCTTTAATCCCAGCACTCAGGAGGCAGAGGCAGGCGGAACTCCGAGTTCAAGGCCAGCCTGGTCTACAGAGTGAGATCCAGGACAGCCAGGGCTACACAGAGATACCCTGTCTTGAAAAGCTAAACCAAACCAAATAAATGAACGAAAGAAAGAAAGAAAGAAAGAAAGAAAGAAAGAAAGAAAGAAAGAGAGAGAGAAATCTGAGCCAGTCATGGGGAGCAAGCCAGTAAGCAGCACTCCTCCGTGGCTTTTACATTAGCTCCTGCCTCGAGTTTCTGGTCTGACTTCCATGGATGATGGACACAAAGTAAAATGAAATAAACCCTTTCCTCCACAAGTTGCTTTTGCTCATAGTTTTATCACAGCAATAGAAACCCTAACTAAAATAGAAATTGGTACAAGGTTCATGGGATATTGCTGTGACAAACGTGACCATATTTTCGGGAGGATTGTGGAAGGACTTTGAAACTTTGGGCTAGAAAAGTAATAACAGATGAGCCAGCGCTCTCTCCAGCCCTAAGAAATGATTCTTGAAAGTTTTCCTCTCACCTGCACGTATGCACATGTGCATGTACATGTGCACACGCACACACACACACACTCACACACCTTAAGTGCAATAAAGCAATAAAAATGAGTATATAGAACAAATAAGAAAACAAAAGGTTCCCACTGTTTGAAATTCGATATAATAGCAAATAAAGGATTTACTGACAGATAGTACCTGCTCGATGCCGGGTACTCTGTATACTTCACAACAGATCTGTAAGGTAGAGGACACTAGGCTGAGACTTGAACTCTGGTCCATATTTTCCAGGATCTTCCAGTCTGGTAGACAGTAGAAGACATATAGGTGCATGGTCATCTCCTAAAACAGAATGTGTTCAGAACCAGCAGGGATTCTGGGAGGCCCAGAGAAGTTTCTTGGAGAAAACAGCATTGTAACTAGGCCTGACAGGACTGAAAAGATGTAGCTAGTTAGAGATGTTGAAGGGGGCATTGTTTGCTCAGGTATTGATTGCATCAGCAAAAACCACGGAGCTAGGAATGGGCATGGCAGTGAGTGGAATGGGAGGTCGTTCTAAGCTGAG
This sequence comes from Alexandromys fortis, assembly GCF_014885135.2. Taxonomy (NCBI): domain Eukaryota; kingdom Metazoa; phylum Chordata; class Mammalia; order Rodentia; family Cricetidae; genus Alexandromys; species Alexandromys fortis. Next base: position 384,281 of record NW_026068244.1, read on the forward strand.
GGTATTTTAGCATGGCTTCCCGGGAGAAAATCCCAGTTGTGCCAATTCCCAGCTGTATGACCTCAGGCAAACAGTTTTACCTTCTGAGCAACAAAAAGGAGATAACGCTTTCTTTTTAGTGCTGTTTTAGAGCTGTGGTGAAGAATGCATCTCAACCAGGTACCACAGGGAAAGCACCTGGCATGTGGTAACTGCTAAGTTGTTTTTTGTTTTTCTCCTAAAACTGAGGAGGTGCTTGGTTGAAATTGTTGAGTGAATGAAGCTTTATAAAAGAAATCCCTGTGACCTAAACTCTGTTATCTGACCCTATCATTAGCCTGTGCATGCTTCTCTGAGGCTAGCGAACGGACGGAGGGACGGAAAGAAGCACGAAGGGAAGAGCTGTATCACCCTCCCATTCATTTCTATGATAATGAAGCACCTCTTCTGTGTCGAGCAGTAGCTGATCTAAAATAGAAACTCAGCTTGCACCTATTCCTCAAGGGGAGAATAGAGAACAGGAGAATCCCACCTGATGGAAGATGCAGAAGAACCAGGCCTAATCCTAGCACTCCATGCTGTCTACATCAGGGGTGGGGAAAATGTATTACTTACCTATCTGTACAGTGAACTACCCCAAAATGTAGTAACTATAAAGTGACCTTAGGGGCCAGTGAGTTTGCTGGGTAAACCTGTTGACTAGAATTCAATCCCTGGAGCCTATGTAAGGTAGAAAGAGAAACCAGTGCCACAAAATTGTCCTCTGACCTTTACATACATGCTGTGGCTTACATGCCCGCACCCATATATGTGCTTACAGACACAGTGATAATACATTTTTAAACAAATTTTTAAAAAACTGACATTAGAACTGAGCTGAATAGAGTCACATTGAGTAGCCTATGTTGGCCTCAAACTTGAGGTCCTCCTGGCTTAGCCTCTGGAGTGCTATAATTACAGATGTGTACACACACACACACACACACACACATACAAACATACACCAAGAAACATTTATTATGCAGTTTCTGAGGGCCAGGAAACTGTGAGGGGCGTGGCTTGATGATTTGCTTCCGGGTCTCTCTGGAGGCTGCTGTCAAGCTGTGTAGGACACAGTCTCAGAAGACTGGACTGGGGCTGGCAGGGTAACTCCTTTGCTGGCAGTTCCTCTCCCTTAGGACTGTTCATAGTGTGGCTTTCCTTGGGCGAGGAGTCTGAAGAACAAGTCAAAGGGAACATGCAAGACAGAATTTGTAATATTCGACAGTCTCCTTATAGAAATACCATACGTCTATTGTGAGCCACACAGACCAATTTGGGGACAGTGTGGTATCTAAGATTATAAATGCCAGGAGAAAGAGGTCATTAGGGGCCAGTTTGGAAGCTAGGTGTACGAAAGGTAGAATTACTAGGTGTAGTTCAGATTCTCAAGAGTAAATATTGTGGATTTCCTAAGAGATGTTGACACAGAAAGCCCTGGGAGGAAGCTGAGATTTGGGGCTTTCCCTGCATGGGAGTTGAGATGGTGTTGACAGAGGTAAGAGTGTGGCTTGAATAGGGAGGAGGTAGTATTTAACTTGGCTTGACATGAGATGGACATACTGAAGTGGCCAAGAAGGCATCTTGTCATTGTTAGTCCTAGCCTGTGAACTCACAGTGACTTCCTGGGAGTTATTTTGTAAATTATTAAGAACCTATGGGTTTCTTTGCAAAATAAAGGGATGGACAACACACAATGAATGCAACAGTATTTTTGTAGACTTCTTGTCTCATATTGCTCTGTTTGGTCTTTTTTTTTTTTTGGCTAACTGGTCTTTTGCTTGTATATTATGGTTTCTGATTTTGTGTTTTTATGGGCTTTGATTGGGCATGTGTGTGTTTCTTGTGCTTTTTCTTTGTTGTTTTTTAAAATTATTTTTCTGGTTTGTTTGTTTTTTGGTTTTCTAAAGAGAGAAAGAAGACATGGAGTTGGGTGGGTAGGGAGGATCTGGGAGGAGTTGGCGAGGGGAAACTGATCAGATGTATTGTGTGAAGATAAATTTATTTTCAATAAAAATATACATACATATGAAATAATAATAAGTGGCTGGAGAGGTGGCAGGTTTGATTCCCAGCACCACATGGTCAATCGTGACCCTGTATAACTCCAGTTTCAGGGAATTTGATACCCTTTTCTGGCCTCCACTGGCACCAGGCACACATGTGGTATACAGACATACATACAGGCAAAACACACATACACACAAAATAAATAAATAAATATTTTAAAAGTTTAAAATAAAGAGCCTGTGGGCGGGGAAGGGGGGACCCAAGCATCTGTGTTCTTGGCTGACCCGCCAGGGAGCTTTCCATGCCTTTCCTTTTCTTCTTCTCTCCTCTGATCCTTGTACCATTCCTCCCTTTATCTTTCCTCCCTTTCCCTCTTCACCTTTCACTGTGTGCAGGTTAAATCTCTGGCTGAATCCATCGATGAGGCCCTGAACTGCCACCCATCAGGGCCTATGTCTGAGGAGCCAGGGTCAACCCAGATGGAGAAGCGGGAATCAAAGGAACATCAAGAGGACAGCACAGCCACCTCCTTCAGTGACCTTCCCCTCTACTTGGATGACCCAGTTCCTCCTCCATCACCTGAGCGACTGCCCAGCACAGAGCCCCCACCCCAGAGCCGCCCTGAGTTCTGGGCACCAACTCCCCTCCCACCAGTTCCTCCACCGATGCCACCAGGGACCCGGGAAGATGGTAGCCGTGAGGAAGGCACTCGCAGGGGTCCTGGGTGCTTGGAGTGCCGGGATTTCCGGCTCCGGGCCGCACACCTTCCCCTCCTTACCATTGAGCCTCCCAGTGACAGTTCTGTAGACCTGAGTGACCGCTCAGATCGCGGCTCTGTCCACCGCCAGCTGGTGTATGAGGCTGATGGCTGCAGCCCCCATGGGACCCTGAAGCACAAGGGGCCACCAGGCAGGGCCCCAATCCCACACCGCCACTACCCTGCCCCTGAGGGTCCAGCTCCAGCCCCACCAGGGCCCCTGCAGCCAGCCCCCAATAGTGGCACTGGGCCCAGTGGTGTGGCTGGGGGTCGGAGGTTGGGGAAGTGTGAGGCAGCAGGTGAGAACTCTGACGGTGGAGACAATGAGAGCCTCGAGAGCTCCAGCAACTCCAATGAGACCATCAACTGCAGCTCTGGCTCCTCGTCCCGGGATAGCCTGAGGGAACCTCCAGCCAGTGGCCTGTGCAAGCAGACCTACCAGAGGGAAACAAGGCACAGCTGGGACTCGCCAGCCTTCAACAATGATGTGGTTCAGAGGCGGCATTACAGAATTGGCCTCAACCTCTTCAATAAGTATGTGCTCTCAGTTCTAGCCTCCTTGCCTCTTCCCATCCTGCCTAGGCACCTTGTTTGAGGACCTAGCTCCAAGCAGTGACCTTGGTTCTGCCAGCCTATCATCGGGTGAAATGGTATTTCTCCCCCAGATGCCCAGGGATGAGGACTAGTAGAAGGGTGGCAGAAGGGAACAGTAGCACTTGCCTGGAAATCTTAGCACTCAGTAGACTTTAGTCAAAGGGGTTGCTGTAAGTTAGAAGACAGCCTAGTCTCTGTTGGGAGCACCAGGCCAGCTTAGGCTACAGAGTAAGACCCTGTCTCAAAAGACAATTAACCAAACTAAGAAACCAAGGGGGAAAACAAGGTTACCGAATCGAGAGACACCCCCCCCCCACACACACACACACATACCCGTGTTCGAGTCCTGTGCTTTCAGTATCTGTTTGTATGATCTTGAGCAAGATGGCAAGATGTTTCCCCAAAATGACTTCCAGGTGTTATCATCCCTATATCCCCCTTCCAGAGGGGAGGCCGTCTAGAATATAAAGAACCCCAGACTAAGACCCCTAATCTGCCTGTTCACTCACTGTCTAGCCTTAGGTAACCTGTGGTCCTTCTTTGGGCTTCAGGTTTTCTCATCTTTCTGTAAGTAGGGTTGTGTATTTGGCAGCAGGCTGGAATGACTAACTGACTAAGCTCTTTCTGAGTGCCTGGTCCTCTGCCAGGTGCTGAGGAATGGGGGTAAGAGTGTGGCATTTGATTGGAAAATAATTAGAAAACATAATATGTAATTAGACAACATTAGATATAATGGAAGGCATTTGATGTAATGCCTCTCATCTTTATAGTCTGTTAAACACTGCCACCTATGTTTAATTTTCACAATAACTCAGCAAGGCTGGTAGGAGTGTTCGTATTTTAGAGATAAGGAAGTGAGACCTGGAGAAATAAAAGAGGCTGTCCAAAGCCATGCAGAAAGTGATTATTCAGAAACTCCGGGACATCAAAGTCCAAACTTCCAATTTTTGGTTTCATGGGAGTCCTAAGACATTCAGGTTCTGTATGTGGGATGATTCCAACCCAGATGTTTTGGTCCCAGTCTCTGTAAACATTGGAGGCACCTCATCTGTAGAAAAAGCCCCAGAGACTGGCTAGGATGTAGGACATGGAACAAGTAACCTCGTCACTTCTTCCCTGTCCTGAGGGTTCTGAGAAGCAGTCTTGGTCTAGAGCTCAGGCCTTTTCTCAAGACAGTCTGACGGTTGCGGGGATGATCCTGACGAAAGTAGGCTCTCATTTCGATGCTTCTTTTCCTCCACCTGTGGTAAGCCTCCAGTAAAAGAGGAAAGGGGTGTGAGGATGGATGGATACCTTGGAATTTTGAAACTCTCTGAGATGGAAAGTAGTTTACTCTTATGTTGTGATGTTTTTATCTGTACCCGAGAGGAATTGGACCACATTATAGACCCTCGGCTCTCTGAAGCCTTGCTTAGTTCTAGAAATGGGACCAGGTGCAGTTCTAGAGGAACAATTATCTGACCTACCTCTTCTCTTTTTGCAGGAAGCCAGAGAAGGGTATCCAGTATTTGATTGAGCGAGGTTTCCTGTCAGACACTCCTGTGGGGGTGGCTCACTTCATCCTGGAGCGGAAAGGCCTGAGCCGGCAGATGATAGGGGAATTCCTGGGGAACCGGCAGAAGCAGTTCAACAGAGATGTGTTGGAGTGAGGACCCCAACATGGGGCAGGCGGGCTAGGGATTCCTGGAAAAGGAAGGCAGGAGGGAGAAAGGGGGCAGTCTGTCTTTTTTGCTCAGATAAACTTTTTAAAACAAGATGACTAGATTTTCGTGTTTCCATACCCCTCTGCTCCTAAAGGGTCTTCTCTCTCTTGACCCTATTCCTAAAGTCTTCGAAGAGTGGCTCTCCGCAGGGCATGCTCACCTAATAGTTCGCTTTGGGCCTCAGTTTCCCATCACTGAAACGAATAGACTAATGGAAAGCACTCTAAGTGACCATGGGCCTTCAGTTTTCTTACTTCAGCTTCACTCGGTCCAGAGTTTGGAAGCATGTCAGTGGGGGTGCGGGGCTGCTTATGCAAGTGGGTGGGCCAGTGGTTTCTGTAGAGAAATGAAGAGTGCCACCACCCACCCTGACTCTTTACTTTTCAGCTGTGTGGTGGACGAGATGGACTTCTCCTCTATGGATCTGGATGATGCACTCAGGAAGTTCCAATCCCATATTCGGGTTCAGGGTGAGGCCCAGAAAGTGGAGCGACTCATTGAAGCTTTCAGGTGTGCCTGCTTCCCACTCCTGAAGCTGCCCTTTTCTTCTTTGGGGCCCTATTTCCACAAGATGCTTCTCTGCATTTTAATTTTCTCCCACTAAACAGAAATGAAGGTCAGGTGTGGAGGGGGAAGAGACAGGAGGATCTCTGAGTTCAAGGCCAGCCTGGTCTACTTAGTGAGTTTCAGGACAGCCAGGTCTACATAGAAAAACCCTATCTCAAAGAAGAAAACTAACCAAATAAGCAAAAATCCAGAAATGATAAATCTCATCTTGAGAGGCATTTGTAAGGTTTGGAGATAGTGAATATAGCTCTGATATATATATCAGTGATCGAGCATTTGCCTGTTGCATGGCTATGAATCTTTGGTTTCTGTGTCTTGTACTGAAAAAGGGGGGGGCTACCATTCTATGAGGTAGATGCTTCTATTGATATTTCTATTTTGTAGGTGACAAATCTCAAGTTTAGGGGCATTAGAGTAAGTTAGCTGAAGCAGGATTTGAACTTGCGTGTTTCTAAAGCCGTGGTATCTATACTCAGCTCTAAATGCTTTGAAGATCAAACTGAGCTGGGTCTAAATCTTGCTCCACTGCTTTGGAGCATTTACAGGGGAGACGGAGGAATTGCTGAGAACTCATTTTCCATTATGGGCGAAAGATTTGCTTTGGCAGATGATCTGTTTCATCCCAGCTTTACCACTCACTTGCTCTATTGCCTGGTCGAGTTACCTCACCACTCTGAACTTTCATTATATCCTGTGTAAAACAGGACTGCTTGGGAGTTGGAGGTGTGGTTTAGTGATAGAGCAAATGCTTAGCATGCTCAAGGCCCAAGGTTCAACCTCCACTGCTACATAGCCAAAGAAATGGGGCACTAGCATTCATGCAGTGGTGTGATCAACTGCATGGGACAATGTACATTAAGTTTCCTGGAAAAGTTCCAAGAAGTTAGTGATTATGGTTTTTCATGGTACTATTGGGGAAAATGGAAGAGGACAGATTTCAAGTACTAAGGGAGTGTTTCTTGAAGGAAAGGGATTATGATGGCAACTTGGGCAAATTGTGGGCAGGTGGAGATTGCTGGCACCTGCGTCTAGACTTGACCCTTGTTGTCTCACAGCCAGCGGTACTGTGTCTGTAACCCTGCCCTTGTACGCCAGTTCCGGAACCCCGACACCATCTTCATCCTTGCTTTTGCCATCATCCTCCTCAATACCGACATGTACAGCCCCAGCGTCAAGGCTGAACGCAAGATGAAACTGGATGACTTCATTAAGAACCTGAGAGGTGAGCAGAATTTCCCATTTACTTTTCTTGCCCGCCATCAGAGAAAAGAAATTAGGGTGGGGATGGGAGTGCGGTGAAAGATCCCAGAAGTCATTGTAAATTAGCCTTTGTCACTTTATCTCATAGCTGGATGTCCCCAGGCTGTTCACTTAGCAATTCACTCCAACAGTTACTTGCCAGGCTGTGTGGGTAGCTCAGTAGCTGAGTGCTTACCTAGCATGTGCAAGGCTCTGAGTTTGATTTCCAGAACTGCAAAGACAAACCCACTCTCGGAGCAGCTATTTCCTAGGTATTGACTCAGGTTGTAGAATATGACTCTGTCTCAGAAAACAAAGAAATACAGATAGCCTGACTCTTAAACTGTTTTATTCACTCACATCCTTCACCCATCCCTTATTAGCGCTCTCCTTGTCTTTCCTACTTACACCCATAAAGACTCATTTAGATACCTTTACCTCCATTCATTTATTCGTTCATCCATCCAGTTGGCCAGCCAGTTGACACTTACTGGATGTTTAATGAGTACCTAGTAAAATGAATACCAAGGACAATGGAGGGGAGTCTGCTATAGGCTCTGTTCTTAGAGCTCTTCCATCATGAGGGAGAGACTGCCATGTAGTGCCTAGATAACCACGATGAGACAGAAAGTGAACAGTGATGTCAAAGAGGCCAAAAGACAACCAGAACTCAAAGGAAGGAGCTCTTACCTCCTACTGACTTCCCAGAGGAGTTGTATTTTAAGGTGAGCCTTGAAATGACAGACTAAAAATAGAGGAGGGCTTACCTGGCAGAGAAAACAACAAAGGCCCAGATGGAAGAAAATGTGAGGTTGTTTAGAGATCAATTGAGATGGGCTAGACGAACACTTGGGAAGGTCAGGCGGATCCAGTCTCTGAGGTCTTCCAATGCCAGATAAATGATGCCACTTTGATCTGTGCTTTCGGTTTATTGTAACGATGTCAAGCTCTCACCAAAGAGCAGCCTACTAAAATGGCACAGATACTATGATTATTTCAAAAGCAATGAAAGGAGGGAAATAGAGATGGGAAGAGCAAGACAAAGTTGCTGACTGTCATAATTTATGTTGCTGGAGGCTTTAAAGCTGTCTGGCAGCTAAGATAAAAAAAAACAGTGGGGAGAAGAATGTACTTTTAGCACTTGTACAAGGAAGAAGTATGGTATTTCCCAAACAAGAAGTCATTTTTTCCTAGCAGAAGCTTTAAAGAGAAGAGTGAAAAGGTTTCACTCAGCACACAGTCAAGAGTGGAGAAAGACAGTGGACTTAGGAAGAGCAAGTTAGATTTGAGGGCACCCAGAGCTGTTTCCCATAATTTTGCCATTATTCATTCAACCATATACATATGCTCACCATGTATACAGTCAGTCCTCCATACCTGTGGGTTCTTCATCCATGAATTCAACCAACTGTAGACTGAGAACATCTAGAAAAAAACTTGTGTCTGTACTGAACATGTATAAACTTTTTCTTGTCATTATCCCCAAATAATACAGTAAAACCACTGTTTACATAGCATTAACATTGCAGTACATATTGAAGTAACATACAAATTATTTAAAGTAACAAGAGAATGTACATAGGTTATATGAAAATACCACTCAATTTTAACAAGATCAACCAACACCTTACCACTTAGCAACCATACTTGACTGTCCTATTTTATATATGAAACATGAGCATCCTTGGATTTGGGAGTTGATGGAAGATCTTGGGACCAATCTCCCATGGATATGGAGAGATGATATGTGTGTGTGTGTGTGTGTAACCATGTATTTCCTCCAATTATTGAATAAATAAGCAAACAAACAAATGAAAGCAATACATGTCTATTTTAGGAATGTGGGGCATGAGGCTATATTTCAGCAACAGGCTGTACTTAATATTCATGAGGCCCCTCCCTGGGTTTAGTGCTCACCACTGCCAAAATTATTTTCTCCTTACATTAATTTGTTTATTGGGGTGTGTGTGTGTGTGTGTGTGTGTGTGTGTTACATGTGGCTATACACATGTCACAGTATTCATGTGGAGGTCAGAGGACAGCTTGCAGAAGTTTGTTCTCTTCTTCCACCATGTGGCTTCTGGGGATGGAGCTCAAACCATCAGACTTAGCAGCAGGTATCCCTACCTGCTCAGTCATTTCTCTGGTCCTCATGTAGTTTATTTTATTTTTAATTCTTTTTTTTTTTTTTTTTTTTGGTTTTTAGAGACAGGGTTTCTCTGTGTCACTTTGTTGCCTGCCCTGGAACTAGCTCTTGTAGACCAGGCTGGCCTTGAACTCACAGAGATCCTCTGCCTTCCGAGTGCTGGGATTAAAGGCGCGCACTACCACCACCTGGCTCCTCATGTAGTTTATTGTCTTACTCTTTTTACTTAACTTGCTACAGGGATTGTCTCATATTATTGAAATATTTTGGTAAACATCAAGTTTATAGATAAACTATTATTTACTTAGCTATTTCTCTATTGTTAGAAATTAAGCTGTTTCCAAATTTCTCCACAAATAGCACTTGGTGAACATTCTTTGACATCAATCTCACATATATTTTTGAATAATTCCTTAGGATAGATTCTTTGGAAAAGAATTGATAGGTTTGAATATTTACGCTCTTGCTAGATTAGTTTCTGAAACTGTTATATCAGTGTACACTCCAAATTCCTCAGATTCTTACTAACTCTGAATATTATTTTCAAGTAATATTCCCAGTTAAGAACGTACTTAATCGTAGCACTTAGGAAGTAGAGGCAGATAGGAGGGGGGTGGGAGTGGGGGATGGCTGGAGTGATGGCTCAGCAGTTAAAAGCACTGACTGCTCTTTCAGAGGACCCGAGTTCAATTCCCAGTACCCACATGGTGGCTTACAACTATCTGTAACTGCAGTTCCAGGGGATCCAATACCCACCTTTGACCTCTGAAGACAGCAGGCCAACATGGTACACAAGCATGTGTACAGACAAAACACTCATATACATAAAAAACAATAAATAAATCTTAAAACAAAAACCATGGAAGGTAAAAGGCAGTACCTGCTTGTCTTAATTGCAGTGTGTTATAAGTTGTTTAGACAAAATCCCTACCCTAGCTAAAAAAGTAATTGGCTGTTTTGTTTAAAGGCACCTTCCCTGTCCCATTCATAGCTAAAAGACTAAGAATACTCACTGGGTTTTTTGGTTTGTTCTTTTGTTTTGTTTTCGCTACGGTCCATGCTGGGTGTGAGATATTATGGAGATCCCCCTACTGCCTACCCTCCATATTGATGTGACATACTCCTGTGTTACACTTTCCATGTAGGGGTTGACAATGGTGAAGACATCCCCAGAGACCTCCTGGTAGGCATCTACCAGCGCATCCAAGGTCGTGAACTGCGGACCAATGATGACCATGTGTCCCAGGTGCAGGCTGTGGAGCGCATGATTGTTGGCAAGAAACCGGTGAGTGCCTGGGGAAGGGACAGTGTTGTGTGGTAAGTTATCCCCCCCCAGCCCAGGTTGCCCTTACCTGTAAAATGAAGTGGAAGATATTATATTCCTTAGGGATCATGGTACAGATTATGGGAGATTCTCCATGTAAATGCATCTAGTATATTGCAAAGTTCATAGTAGGTGCTGTGTAAGTATTTTCTTCTCATCTATGGTTTTTTCTGCCCATCCCAAGTAAGAAGAGTCAAGCTAATATTTTCTAAAAAAACAGATATTTTGGCCAACAAACATTTATGGATGCCTTATCCTTGATTTTTTACTGAAATCTAGAGACATAGATATGAATCAGACACAATTTCTGTCTTTAGGGGCACTCAGAGATTAGTGAGGTTCCAAGGCAAAGACACATAATGCTTCTGCCTCGTGGTCTAATTTAGAGGAACAGAAATCAGGGAGAGGCCATTTTAAGGCAAGGGAAGTTAGAAAGACTTCTTGGAAAATAACTTTGGAATTGTGATTTGAAAAAGCTGGACAGGAAAAGCTTTTCAGACAAAGGGTGCTATTGGGACAAAGACAAGGTGGCAGGAAAGCTTAAAGGACTTCGTTGTTTATATTCTTTGTGTCAGGGTGACAGATATGTATCAGGTATACATTCTGTCTCGTTAAGGTGCCAGAGGCCTAAAACCGCTGGATGGCCTTGCTGACAACTATTTTTCCACATCTATCCAGGTCCTGTCTCTTCCTCACCGTCGACTGGTTTGCTGTTGCCAGCTCTATGAGGTGCCAGATCCAAACCGCCCCCAGAGACTGGGGCTGCATCAGCGGGAGGTTTTCCTCTTCAATGACCTCCTTGTGGTATGGGCATTGGGCAGAAGGAAATGGGAGGGAGATAGTCAGCACAGCTGTTGGCTCTGGTGCCAACCGTGCTATGTGGAGTGTGGTTGGAACGCTGCAGCATGCCATCTGCGCGGTCTCGAGTAAGGCACAGCCCTTCTCTGGCCCTCATTTTCTTTCATTTTGCTTTGGTGACAGCCACACCAGGGCAGACAATGTGAGAATTGCGGGGAAATGATAGACCTATAATCTGGGAGGTAGTAGGAAGTAGAGGGTTGTGAATCTGCGGCCCTGCGTACCTTTCTGTTGTCTTGATGATGGAAGTGATTAAAACAAGCATGTCACTGGTACAGTGGCACACCACATCTTTTAGTGATGGATTTGTTGGATTCTGTGGATCTGAAGGGATTTTCAGAATTTCCTGGACAAGAACCACTCTTCAAGATGGCTTAGCCCTGACTGCTAGAATCCGTTGTGGGCTTTTGGGGAAAAGGGGGTGGGTTTGTTTTTATTTTGTTTTGTTTTTCTAATACAGGGTCTCACTGTACAGCTCTGGCTGTCCTGGAATATGCACTCTGTAGACCAGGCTAGCCTCACACTCACAGAGATCCACTGGCCTCTGCCTCTGGAATGCTAGGATTAAAGACGGGCACCGCCACACCAGGCTAGAATTTGCCTCCTAATGGGGTTCACCTCCTACTCAAGTTCCTCACCGTTTCTTGGGAACACAATAAGTATTCCCCCCTCTGTTCTGAGACAGTAATCCAGGGATTTGAGAACAACAACCCTGTTCCTTCCTTGGTCTTCTCTCCTTCACAGCAGCGTTTCTCAGTCTTGGCTCTGTTAATATTTTGAGGCAGACAATCCTTTCTTGCAGGGGCCTGTCTTGTGCACTGTAGTATTTTAGCACCACTCTGGGTTAGCCACTAGAAGCTAACAGCAAACCTCCAACCAAAAAAAAAATGTATTCTCCAGAGAAAAGCAAAAGAGAGAAAGATGGGTGGGAGAGGTAGAGAACATCTTCTTCAGGGAAGAAAAGAAAAGAAGGCAGCATCTTCTTCTCCAGATGTTGTTCTGTACTCTCTCCAGTTGAAAATTACCACTCTAGACAAAATGCCTCCAACATCCTTTCCAAACCTTAGTTGCTTGCTTCATGAAATAGTGCTGACCCTTATTTCCCGGAGTTGTTGAGAAGATGAACTAAGAACTCAGTGCCTGGCAACACAGTTCAGTAGTAGAGCGCTTGCTTAGCATATGCAAGGATCTGGGTTCCATTCCCAGCCCTACAAAAGAGAAGAGGGTTTAGAGACAATCACATTTTCAAGAGGCGTGCCTGGCCCACACAGGAACCGAGTCACTGTTAGATGCCCTTCGTGCACTGACGCCACTCTGTGTATGGAGCTCTATGCTGGCTATTGAGCACATGGAGAGAAATCAGACTCAGTCCTTGTTCTCAGGGACTCACTAGGACCTAAAATGTGTTTTACAACATGGTGTGGTGATAAACCCCTGTCACCTAAAGCATTTGGGATGTGGGGGCAAAAGGAACAGGAAGCTAAGGTCAGACTGGGTTATGTGATGGAGGCCTTATCTCAAACACCGCACCACATCCCTGCCAAAAAGTGTTTGACATCATTGTGCACTGTAACCAACCTAAAATCAAACGCTTGTTTTAAGAGCCATTTGTAGAGGAAGGGGCTATAGTTTTGTGATAGAGTTACTTGTCTGGCTCCAGGTTTCATCCCCAGCATACAAAATAAATGGAATAAAATAGTCACTTGCAAATTGTCTGAGCTTATGTTAGTGTAAAATCCAGAAAGCCTAAAGACTTTGGGTTGGCGAGAGATTAAGTCTGTTCATAGGCTAGGCAGGAGTTGCTGTTATGCACTAGCTCTTGATGGTGGAGGTTGGGGTAGGTGAAAGAACCTGAAAACTAGAGCCCCTGCCATCTAGGCCATCAGGGAGCAATCACATATTCAGAACTACCATAGAGTCTGACAAGGGAAAAGGTATAGAACCAGAACCTGCACCCTGGAAGCTCAGAAGGTGGAAACAGAAGTCTGTGTGAGGTACTGGGACGAGCTTCCTGGAGGGACCAGCATTCATTTAGTTCCTTTAAAAGTTGTGGGTGTTTGTATATGCTCACAATGTCACAAACTTGCGTTTTCTCCCACCTCTCTCTTCCTCAAGTTTCAGTTCTCCCTTGTGGGTATGTGTGCTCATGTGTGCATGTCTGTTACGGGGAATGGGTGCGGAAGGTGCTTACTAGAAATGGGTATCACTTGGAAATTCCCCACCCTAAACCCAGCCTCTTATCTTTTTCCCACCCTTGTTTGCCAAAGGTCACCAAAATTTTCCAGAAGAAGAAGATCTTGGTGACATACAGCTTCCGTCAGTCCTTTCCCCTGGTGGAGATGCACATGCAGCTCTTCCAGAACTCATGTGAGTCCCCTTCTGAACCCTAGCATGCATCCCAGGGTTTATCAGAGCCCATGCTCACCCTTCGTCTACATGAGCTTCCAGCCTTTGAAGTCCTCCTCTACAATTGCATTAAAGTCTCCAAAGTATCTACTTGTCCAAGGGTGGAAGGAAAACTAGAATGGAGTATGATTTGGGTGTGGCCCCTGGAGAACCTGGAATAGCAATGTTTTATATATTCCTTAGTGAGCAGATGTGGAAGCCACCCCGTGCTTGAAGTGCTGAACTGAGAACAAGAGCATGCTTGAGTGTCATTCAAGAGAGCAAAGTCATTGTGAGAGGCAGAGGGACAAAGGAAAAGGTTTCTAGAAAGCAGTTTAGAATTATGTTTGCCTTTCCATCCTGGAGTCTGGCATAAGGTTGCCAAGGCTACCAGGAGTTCGGGGATAACATACAACCAAACCGATCACTGAGTTTCAATATATTTGTGGTGTTTCTACATGATCAGAGCAGTTTTTGTTAAATTCCAGTGTTTTTCAGAATAAAACTGGCCATATCTCGCACTATGTGAAAACCCAATTAGTTAGTTAAATGTTTAAGCAAATGTTTAAATACAAATTGTCTGAGGAGTTCGGGGATAAAGGGAAAGCACTGAAGATGCTTGAGGCACTTCAGAATTGGGTGTTACAGAAATAATTGCCACGGTGTACAAGGTGATGTGTAGGGAAGTATTTGAGAGGCAGAGACAAAAAAGTTACTTGAGCCCAGGAGTTTGAGACTAGGCAAATAGCACGACTCTGTCTCAGATGGTTGGCAGTAGCAGGGAGTGGGTTGGATCATTTCTCAGTTTCTAGTCTTAGCCACTTTGCTTCAAACCTGACAGAAATACCCAGCTTCTCCTGTCCCCTCCCATTGCCGCAGATTATCAGTTTGGGATCAAGTTACTGTCTGCGGTACCTGGAGGGGAACGAAAAGTCCTCATCATCTTCAATGCTCCTAGCCTCCAAGACAGGTTGCGCTTTACCTCTGACCTGCGGGAGTCCATTGCTGAGGTGCAAGAGATGGAGAAGTACCGTGTGGAATGTGAGTAGCTATAGCATGACTCCTTCTCCCGTCATGATACAGTGCCCCACAGACACCAAGAATCCTGTCTTCTGACAACCGCAGAGTTAAGGGCTAGCTTGCCCAACCTTCCTACCTTCATTCCAGGAACCTCTCACCTTCTGCCTGAATACTTTCAGAGACAAGAAGGTCATTACTTCCTTACCTCAGATTATTATTCCAGCCATTGTGAGTCTATGCCGGGGCCTCCACACCCATCCTCTCATCATGAGCCAACTTTTCCTTCTTTTGAAGGGAGACTCAGGGCATAAGAGTTAGGACTGTAGCTTCGTACTTCATGTCTGCTATTTGTTAGCTGGGCAAACTTGGGTGAGTTCCGCAGCCCTCTGAACCCTTTGTTCAGATGAAACAGGAATAAAGAAATCTTCACAGTTCTTTCCCACTGCTCTTCTGAAGAGACAGGCTGGTCCTTACCTCCTCTTCTTCTTTCTCTCTGTATCTCTCTCCTTCTCCCTTCCTTTCCCCACTCCCTTCATCTCAACAAAACTCCTACATAAGCTCAAAAAAGAAAAAAAAAAAGAAAAAGAAATCTTCACTGAGTTTGACAAAGAGCCAGACACAGTGGTTGCACATCTGTAATCTCAGTACTGGGAAGGCTGAAACAGGAAGATTTCAAGTTCCCAGGCCAGCTGTGGCAATGTATTGAGTCTCTGTTACAATGAGAGGAGAGGGAGAGAAAGTGGAAGAGGGGAAGAGAGGGAGAAGTTGAAGATGAAGGAGAGGAAGAGAGGAGAGACCAGTGCATTCATGGTGTTCAACAATACCATTCCTTGTCTCCTCTCCTCAATATCAGCTCCCAAACTGAGGTCCAGCTCAATACCCGAGACCTACACCAAGTTATTTTGATCATGGGCTATAGAAAATAATGATTATATCTCATTCTTCTTGATGCCCTTCAAGGTTTCTCTTCTCCAAGCTAAGCAGTCATAGTTAAGTAACATGGCATTGAGGAGAAAGAAAGCAGAGAGAAACAGACCTTGATAGGTCTGCAGCCAGCAAGGCAGAGTATCAGTTCAGTAGAGACCTGGAGCCGCTGGGGAGATGTAAGGCAAGAGATTAGCCATATCAAGATAAGGAGAGGCCCACTAGATCGGAGTTTTCCTGACCTCATTGGAGGCATAGGGGGGGGCCAGTAGAGCAAGATAGACCTGCTTTTAGAATGTTCGCTTCACCGATTTCAACTGTCTAACCCTGAGCAAACTCTATAACTTGTCAAGTTCTCAGGTTCTCCTGCATAATGTAGACTATGCTCATAATGTGGAATGAGTGGGATCAGGTATGTGCTGTCCCCAGCATTCTGCCTAGCACATAATAAAGGCTTTGATTCCTGGCAGTTTCGTGCCCTTGCTCTTCCGAGAGCTTCTCTGCTATGAAGCAAGGCATTTGAGAACTGCATGAACATTTGACAGGACTGTCTTTCACCATAGGCTAGAAGGGCCTTCCCATCCTTCCTGTGAGCCATCTGTTGCAAAGCTCTTGTTTAAAGGGCTGGGGTGTTTAGCGAGGCCTATCTACAACAGGGTAAAGAAATGACGGACAAGAAGAGGGAGAGGAAGCAAGAAGAGGGGGCACTTATAGGGAGGAAAGCAAAAGAAGGGCTCAGTGGCATAGGATGGGCGGGGCACCTAAGGAGCTTTGAAGATAGAGTTGTAGTTATAGAGGGGAAAAGTACTACGGGGATGGGGGTGAGGTAGAAAGCTTGGGGAGCAGAAGGAGGGAGGAAAACTGAGGTGGGCTGCCAATCAATTCAGGTGGGTTCTCAATGTTATTCCTGACCTTTTCCCATTTTCTCCACTGCTACCCAGCGGAGCTGGAGAAGCAGAAAGGTATGATGCGACCTAATGCCTCACAGCCTGGAGGAGCCAAGGACTCAGTGAATGGGACTCTGGCCCGCAGTAGTCTGGAGGACACTTATGGGGCAGGCGATGGGCTCAAGCGGGGTGCACTCAGTAGTTCCCTGCGAGACCTCTCTGATGCAGGTAAGTGTTTTGGGCCCCTTCCCTGGCTGGGGAGATGTGGGACCAGGTGTCCTCTTTGCCTCCTGTCACTCACTGGCCTTCCTCCATCACACACACACACACACACACACACACACACACACACACAGAGCCTTCATTCAGAGCCCTGGGCACTATGTCACAGGGGGCCTGGTAGCCAGATCAGAACAGGTGGGGCCCAGGGTTTCTGCCAGGGAGTATAAAGTGGGGCCACAGACTCTGCCCCTCTCCTCTTTTCCCTCTTCTGTCTCTCCTTTACTGCCTCTCCTCCATATTTTCCTCCTCTCTTTCCTCCTTCTCAACCTCTCTTCCTCCCTACCTCCCCCTCTTTAATGGGGGAAAGGGGTAATGGGGTATCTGTCCCTGGGAGGGACCTAGGCCTGGTGCCCAGCTCTGGAGCCCAGCAGGGTGGGGAGGGAGGGTTGCTGCTCTGACGCTGGGCTCCTTGCTTGTGGGTGCAGGGAAGCGGGGGCGGCGTAACAGCGTGGGATCGCTGGACAGCACCATCGAAGTAAGTGTCAGCTCCTGCCCCACTCATTTTCTGCATGAGCCCTGCCCTGGCCATGGAGCCCCAGAGGAGGAGGGGACCTGTTGCCTACCCCTCTTCCGTGCTGGGTACCATATGGCTGCCTCTCCCAGCCAACCACTTTCTCCATCTGTCCTCACTCTGTCTGTCCTCACTCTGCCTGTCTCTCAGTCTGTCTTCCACTCTCCCATGTCCCTTCTTAACCCCAGGGCCAACTCCAAATAGGGATGCCCTTGGACTTGGGCCTCGAGAAACTTTAACCTCCAAATCCTGCTCTTTGACCCCGAGCGAGTCACTCTGCCTCTCTAGGCCTAACATTTTCTTGGCCTGAGAAATGGTCATGAGAAGGAGGTCCTACTGATTCTTCCTCTGCCCTCTGAGATTCAACTGAGGTAGTGGATGTGTCCGCAGAGCCGGCCACAAATACAGGACTGCTGCTTGGTTTTTGCTGTTACTTTGGGGGTCCTTGTTGCTCCAGCTTCAGGGACAGGGGTGGAGTTTAGGGCTGGGGGTTTAGATATGTAGACTGGCCTGACTTCCCTCCCTCCCCCGTTTCAGGGGTCTGTTATTAGCAGTCCACGCCCTCACCAGAGGATGCCACCTCCGCCCCCACCCCCGCCGCCAGAGGAGTACAAGAGCCAGAGGCCAGTCTCGAACTCCTCATCTTTCCTGGGCTCCCTATTTGGAAGCAAGAGAGGCAAAGGGCCCTTCCAGATGCCACCACCGCCAACAGGCCAGGCCTCTGCCTCGTCTTCATCCGCTTCCTCCACCCACCACCACCATCACCACCACCACCATGGTCACAGCCATGGTGGCATGGGGGTGCTACCTGATGGGCAGTCCAAGCTTCAGGCCCTGCATGCCCAGTATTGCCAAGGACCGGGCCCTGCCCCACCACCCTACCTCCCATCCCAGCAACCCTCTCTGCCTCCACCCCCTCAGCAGCCTCCACCCCTGCCCCAACTGGGCTCCATTCCACCACCACCTGCCTCAGCCCCACCTGTGGGGCCACATCGACACTTCCATGCCCACGGCCCAGTTCCAGGACCCCAGCATTATACCTTGGGCCGGCCAGGCAGAGCCCCAAGACGAGGGGCTGGAGGACACCCTCAGTTTGCTCCACATGGCCGCCACCCCTTGCACCAGCCCACATCCCCATTACCCCTGTACAGTCCTGCTCCACAGCACCCGCCTGCCCATAAACAGGGCCCTAAGCACTTCATCTTCAGTCACCACCCACAGATGATGCCAGCAGCAGGTGCAGCTGGGGGCCCTGGGTCCCGGCCACCAGGGGGATCCTACTCCCACCCTCACCACCCCCAGTCACCACTGTCACCACACTCACCCATCCCCCCTCACCCCTCCTACCCGCCCCTGCCCCCACCCTCCCCTCACACCCCACATTCACCCCTCCCACCCACCTCCCCCCATGGCCCACTGCACGCCTCTGGGCCCCCTGGCACAGCTAATCCACCCAGTGCAAACCCCAAGGCCAAGCCAAGCCGGATCAGCACTGTGGTCTGAGGAATGGAATGAGTGTACTGGGGAACAGATAGTCTGGGGAAGTCCACAGGAGAGGGACCTTGCCCCTCTCTTCTTCCTCAGTTTTTTCAAAATATATATACACTCAGCAGTGTCCTTCTTTCCACTTCCTCCATCTCTCCAGCCCCTTCTTCTAACCCCTAGCACTTGTCATGGGGTTTCCTTTCAGATTGGAGGGCCCTTGCCACTTGCAGCCTGAACTTAGGGCACTGCAGTGCTGGCAAGTGGTAAGGGCCTCTCCGTAGTCCTTGTCCTCCCTTTCCTATCTTCCTCTCTTCTCTTTCTGGTCCCTGGAGGCCTAGTTGGTGGTCTCAGACCTCTGGGCAGATGGGAGCGTCCTTACAAGCTGGTGGAGAAGGCAGGCTTCTGGAGCCGTGGGGGTGAAGGCTTCCCCAGAGCTCCTCTGGCTGTGTGGGGCTAGGAGAGAGCTCTGTAGAGCTGTGGCCAAACCTCAGGGCCTAGCCACACACCTCTATGTGTCTTTCTGCCTGCTGGAGGACACAGACTGTCCATGTACTCTGTGGGTGGAACCCCGCTTGTGCTGGCCCCCACTGAGGGCACTGCTTCCCTCTCTTGAGCCAGTCTGTGTGTGCCCTCCTAATAGGCCCCAGCCCAGACCTCTTTGGCTTCAGGAACTTGCCTTGCCCTGCAATGTTCTTATCCTGATCAAAGTCCAGACAGGTTTTTTTGGAGGTGGGGGGGGGGCTCAGGTCTGGGATGAGAAGGGTACTGCCCTCCCTCACCCATATTGCATGCCCCCCCATTCCTTCTTCTTTTCCCACCTACAACTGAAGACAATGCACTTTACAGATATCACCCACACATATCTCACTGGGGCAGGGCACCCAGCATCAGCCCTGGGGAAAGACTCCCAGAGGACCACCAAGATGTCCTTCCTGAGGCAGAGATTGAAGCCATCAGAGCTGGGGCTGCAAGCCAGAATGCCCAAGCCCCTCTTGTTCATCAAAACTCCACTGCCTCGCCAGCCCCTCTGCAGTCCTGTTTATTTATTATAAATATATTTTTTACAAGTCCCAGCCCCTCTTCTTGCCCTACACATCCAGCAGCTCCTTTCACAGTCCCTGCCTTCCTCTCCCCTGTCAAGTATGGGCTGCAGTACAGACAGACAGATGGACCCTCTACGTCAAAGGGTCCCTGGGGCTTCAGGTTGTGGGAGGGCATTGGTGGGAGGGACTATATGGAGAGGAGCGGAGCGGGGATTCAGGCATTGTCTTTTTCCCTCCTTGTATATAAGAATGTATATTTGATGCCTCATAAAAGACCTTGTGCTCACCTCTGGCTTCTGCTTCCTACTTCTGCCCCCTTCCCCACTGTGGAGCCCATGGAGAGAGGTGCTAGTTCAGGGAGGTGATGTGCTAATCATAGTTCAGACAACTGGGCATGCAAAATGCTGCAGTTGGATGCGGGGGGGGGGGGGGGGGGGGGGGGGGGGGGGGGGGGGGGGGGGGGGGGGGGGGGGGGTAGATGAGGGTGGGTTTTCTGTCTGCACGACAGTGGCAGGGGCGTGGACTTTGGTGTTGATCTAGTACACATCCTGAGGTTTTCCCTTAGGCACAAGAGTTTCAGAGAATGATCCAAGTCTTTGTCACTTCAGTTTACAGTTTGGGATGACCATACGTTGTTATGCTATCGAACTTGGCGGTCACAACCTGTGCCCCAAGTCAGGTTCAGCCACTTGTCTTCATTAAGCCAATTAAAACAGCCAAATTAAAAGTGAAAAGCAAAGCCGGGCGGTGGTGGCACACACCTTTAATCCCAGCACTTGGGAGGCAGAGGCAGGCGGATCTCTGTGAGTTCGAGGCCAGCCTGGTCTACAGAGTGAGTTCCAGGATAGGCTCCAAAGCCACAGAGAAACCCTGACTCGAAAACAAACAAACAAACAAACAAACAAAAAGTGGAAAGCAGAATGAAAAAGATTTATTCGGTGTGACCATATTATAAAGAGGGACAAAGAGACACCACCACCACCACCACCACCACCACCACCACCACCACCACCACCACCACCCTCCGCTATGTCTATCTTCAGGGTCCTAAAGGGAGGTCAAAGTTTTTTTTTTTCCCCCGAGACAGGGTTTCTCTGTAGCTTTGGAGCCTGTCCTGGAACTCTCTTTGTAGACCAGGCTGGCCTCGAACTCACAGAGATCCACCTGCCTCTGCCTCCCGAGTGCTGGGATTAATGGTGTGTGCCACCACTGCCCGGCTGGGAGGTCAAAGTTTTAAATAGGAACATGGATAGGCACAAAACAGTCCAGGTCAAGGTGTGGTTCCAGCCACCATTGACCCTTCCTTGTCTGGGCTTCAGTCTCTTCCTGTAAGGTGGTTAGAACTGGGGAAAACCTCTTTCCTGGAGACAAGTTCTTCTGGCATGAGATTCATGGAAAAATTCCCTTTCTTTGAGGCACATTGTTTAAATAATCTGATAGTTAGATTGAGAGACACAAGTGTCTCTTTAATAAAATATTCAGGGTGGAGAGATGGCTCGGAGATTAAAAGCACTTCCTATTCTTGCAAAGGACTGGAGTTTGATTCCCAGCACCCAAATGGTGGCTCATAACTGTCTGTAACTCCACAATTTTGGGGGTGGGATCCAACACACTCACTTTTTTATATTTATATATGGATACACACATATGCATAAGTGGAAATAAAAACAAACCGGGTGGTGGTGGTACATGCCTTTAATCCCAGCACTCAGGAGGCAGAGGAGGCAGGCAGGTCTCTGTGAGTTCAAGGCCAGCCCTTGGTTTACAGAACCAGAACAGGCTTCCAAAGCTACAGAGAAACCCTTTCTTGAAAAACAAAAAGAAAACGACTTTCTTTCTCTCTCTCTCTCTCTCTCTCTCTCTCTCTCTCTCTCTCTCTCTCTCTTTTTTTTCTTTGGAAAAAGAGTATCTTCATTTCTGCCAGGCTAGTTATAGCTACATGGAATTGTGATAACTGCATGAAGTAATCAATGCCTAGCACCTCAGATGGTGTAGGTATTCAGCAAGTTAGTTCTCTTATCTCCTTTCTAGAGTTTGACTATGTGGAAAGCGTGTGGCCTCTGTCACTCTTGCTGTGACTGGCCTGGTTTTGCCTTGGAACCCCTGCTACTGACCCTCTATGCAATGACTGGCCATATTTTTGTTCTTGATAGCAGCGAGGTGACTTGAGCCAAGAAGACCCAGGTCCAGATAACTTTCTATGAGCTCTGCGTATATACTTAGGATATTAACTAACAAATAGCTGTCTTTCCTTTACAGAGGAGACAGGCCACACAGCAAGTCGAGGTGAGGTTTTCTTGTAACCCAAACCTATTTCCACTGGCCCAAGTTGCTTCGCTGTAAAATGGAGCCATTTCTAGCACCAGTAGTTAGTTATACCCTGGGTCTCAACCTAGCACAGAAAGAATGGGACGGTGTAATGGCTCTTAGAGGCAGCAAGGTCCCAGACAACTGAGCTGATAGTTTCGCTGCTTTCCTAGAATGTGCAAAGGTGAATGGTTTAGGTGAGCCTGTACTTCTTGGATCAGTGCCTTTGTTTTCTTCCTGGTAAAGCATGCTGAAAGGCTACCCAAAGAAACAGCAGCTAGAGCCATATAAGCATTTGGTGCCCCCCTATGAACTGGACGTGAGTGTGAAGAGCCCAGACGTGGAGTCCGCACAGCATCGATTGGTTAAGCTAGACTATCCTTGGTCTCACCCAATTTTTTCCCATTTCAGCTAGAGATTGGCTCTATCTTGGCAAAGTTTAGCCTTTAGCACTTAGATACTGACCCATTCACCTGACCCCTCAGAGCCTGGTTTTTGACCTCTAGAATGGAGATAAAAGTCTTGCAGTACAACTGTTAGCTGATGCATGTGAAATGCCTACCTCTTGACACACAGTCAGCCAGTTGTTCTCGGCCACCTACAGAAATAAGTGCAAAAGTTAGCAGTTCTCCACAGGATGTCCTAGCCAAGATCTCAGAAGTCTTCCCCTCTCGTTTGCTGCACAAACACATACACACAATTAATTGATGAATGGAATTTTTAAAATTAAAAAAAGTTGCAGAATTCCAAAGCAGTAGTAATACAGAATAAACCATTCTCATTCCTCAAGGAAGGAATGAAGATATAGAAAGGAGGGACTAAAGCAAGGCTGAAAACCCAGTAGGATGAACATTACATTCTGTAGCTTCATGTCTGGTGTCTCGGTCACGTGGCATCATAATGTAACATCCAAAGAACCTGGAAAGCCCTGCCCCCGTGACCCCTTTCTTGGGCTGGCCTTGTTGGCTGGCTGAAGCTTTCCTTAGCAAATGTTCCCATTACCCAGGCATCTTTAGCTTCCTGGGATCACCACAGACATTTCAAGGTTACTCTCACAGCTTCACCTGTTGCCCTCTCAATGGTTGCCTGTTAGGGGTCCTGGCATCTTCTGAAATTTGGATAGAAACCAGGTGATGGCACAGGCATGTAATCGCAGTGCTTTTGTGGGGAGGTGGTGGTGGGAAGGTTAGGAGTTCAAGGGCAACCAGAGTTGCCTCGCAAGTTTGAGATATACTTCAGCCCCTGTCTCAGAAAGCCCTAAACGGAACCAAACACAAATTAATCAGCATCATGAGGGTGGGAGCCAACTTCTGCTGTCAACTATGGGGTGAGGGGCTTATACCATGGCAGGCCCTGTCTTGTAGTACAAGGATGGCAGAGAGTAGGAAAACATTTCCCTAGCAAGTGTGAGCATTGGTTCCCCAGGGTGTGTGTGTGTGTGTGTGTGTGTGTGTGTGTGTGTGTGTGCAGGCCAGAGGTTGATGTTCTGTATCTTCCCCAATTGCTCTCCATCTTATTTTGGGGATAGGGTCTCTCACTAAAGCTACCCATCAGTCCTCAGGGATCCACCTGTCTCTACTTCAGTGCTGCGATTACTTGGCTTTTTTACGTGGATGCTGTGGATCAAACTCAGGTCTTCTTGTTTCTGTGGCAAGCAGTGCCAAATGGCCCATCACCTCAGTACTTCCCCTTAGGACTCTTTCTAATTAAAACATTAATTAAAAACCTTTTACTTATTTGTGTCCTTATTTGTGCTTGTGTGCATGATGTGTGTTTGAGGCAGTGGCACATATGGTGGAGGTCAGAGAACAACTTGTGTGACTTCCCTTTTCCTTCCTCTGTGTGGGTTCCAGGGACCAAACTCTTGTCATGTAGCAAGCGCCCTTACCCACTGTGCTATCTCATCACTCAGCTTTTTAAATTTTTTTTATTTTTTATATTTATTTATTTATTTTGGTGCTTGGTTTTTCGAGATAAGGTTTCTCTGTGTAGCGCTGGCTATCCTGGAACTCACTTTGTAGACCGGTTATTTTCCTATTATTCTAATGCAAACTGCTTCTTTTTAAAGGCTCAAATATCTTTATCCCTTCTCTTTTCTTTCTCTTTCCTTCAAACCACTACCTTTCACCTATCTGTCTTCTTTCTCTCCCCTTCCCTTCCATCCCTTCTGCTCTCCTTACTTCTCTCCTCTCAATTTCTTTTTTCTTTTCTTTTCTTCCTTTTTTTTTTTTTTTTTTTTTTTTTTTTTTTTTTTGTTTTTTTTTTTTTTTTTTTTTTTTTTTTTTTTGGTTTTTCGAGACAGGATTTCTCTGTAGCTTTGGAGCCTGTCCTGGAACTAGCTCTGTAGACCAGGCGGGCCTTGAACTCACAGAGATCCGCCTGCTTCAGCCTCCCAAGTGCTGGGATTAAAGGTGTGTGCCACCACCGGCCCAGCAGGTAGACCAGAATGGCGTTGAACTCACAGAAAAGGTGTCCATCTCTGAGACACCTTTTGCTTAAAAAGCAAGACATAAAAATGGGTGGTGATGGCACATCCCTTTAATCCCAACACTCGGGAGGCAGAGGCAGGTAGATCCCTTGAGTTTGTGTCTACAGAGTTCTAGGATAGCCAGGGCTACCCAGAGAAACCCTGTTTTGAAGAAACAAGCAAACTGGCAAAAGATATTAACGATAAATAAAACTTAGTGGTAGGAGCACTTGCCTAGCATACACTAGTCTTAGGATCAATCCCAAATACTATAAAAATAAACAAATCAACCAAATCTATGAACACAAAATGGCCCTGCTTTGGCCTGTAGATAGCCTCTAAGGTGACTTTTGTGTCCAAATTTCTTTGAGCACCACCTTTTTTACTGGCACCACTAGATATTCTTAGAGTCTTATAATTTCCCTGCCTCAACCTCTAAATCAGGTTTTTGTTTTGTTTTGTTTTTAAGAAAAAAACAAAGATTGTTTTCTTGTAAAGAGTTTGGAAATCAGCACCTAGAAAGGGCATGGTAGCTCACAAATTTAATACAAAGTTTGTAGAATGAAGCAGCAGGAATGCTGTGAATTCTAAGACTGCCTAGACCATAGAATAAGACCATCTCATTCTATCCACCTACCCCCCCCCCAAAAAAAAAAAGAGACAGACAGATTAAGATTTAGGCATCAGGGTTATAGTTATATATGTTAATAATGTCATCATATTTAGAAAGAAATTTCAGCATCTGTTGATGATTTCCCGGCTCCATTATTCCATTCATATTTTTTTGTTTAGAATTCTAAATGTTCTCAAATGAGTGTGGTGGAACATAATACTTCCAGACCTTGGGAGATGGAGGCAGGAGTTCAAGGCCAGCCTGGGTTACAAGAAATCCTGTCTCGCAGGGCGGTGGTGGCACATGCCTTTAATCCCAGCACTTGGGAGGCAGAGGCAGGCGGATCTCTGAGAGTTCAAGACCAGCCTGGTCTACAAGAGCTAGTTCCAGGACAGGCTCCAAAACCACAGAGAAACCCTGTCTCGAAAACCCAAAAAGAAAAAGAAAAAAAGAAGAAATCCTGTCTCAAAAAACCAAAAGAACAGCCAGGTGGTGGTGGCGCAAGCCTTTAATCCCAGCACTCAGGAGGCTGAGGCAGGTGGATCTCTGTGAGTTTGATTGAGGACAGCCTGGTCTACAGAGTGAGTTTCAGTACAGCCAGGGCTACACAGAGACACCCTATCTTGAAAAACAAGGAAGGAAGGAAGGAAGGAAGGAAGGAAGGAAGGAAGGAAGGAAGGAAGGAAGGAAGGAAGGAAGGAAGGAAGGAAGGAGAAAAAGAACAAGATATCAGTGAGCAAACTTTCCTTTTTCTCAGTGTGGTTATGGATTTTCATTTTAATCAATTTAAAGTCACCACTGTCCTAATGTATTTTGGATTGTCATTGTTTTGATTATATTGTTAAGTATCTGTCTCTTTCTTTGAGCATCACCTTTTTTCTGGCATCATAAGATACTCTTAGATATTATAGTTTTCTAATTTCTTTGATTATACACATACTATACACCTATATTTGTCTCTGAGTATGTCTCTCTCTGAAGCTCTCTTTCTCGATCACATATATCTTAAGGCCCTTATAGTAGTGCAGAGTACAATCTGAATATGGTGGTGCACACCTGCAGATAGTCCCACTCAGAAGACTGAGATAGTTGAGTTGCTTGAGAACACAAGCTCAGGAACAGCGTGATCAACATAATAGTACTACTCCATCTAAAAGAAAAAGAGCCAGGCGGTGGTAGTGCATGCCTTTATTTATTTATTTTGATTTTTTGAGACAGGGTTTCTCCTTAGCTTTTTGGTTCCTGTCCTGGAACTAGCTCTTGTAGACCAGGCTGGCCTCGAACTCACAGAGATCCGCCTGTCTCTGCCTCGAGTGCTGGGGTTAAAGGCATGCGCCTGGAGACAGAGGCAGGCGGATCCCTGTCTTGAAAAACAAACAAAAAGAAGAAGAAACAGCTGGAGAGAAGGTGCCTCAGTTAAGCACACTGACTGCTCTTGCAGAGAACTCAGATTCGATTCCCACATCCACGTGACAATACACAACTGTTTGTAACTCCAGTTCCAGGGAATCCAGTGACCGCCAAAGACACAAACCTATATTCAGGCAAAACATCTGAATACATAAAATAAAATAATGATAATAAAAATTTTTAAGAATTTTCCATGGTAGAGAGATAGTAAATGGTTCACAAATCATGGAGAAGAGGGGGGATAGAGGTGAGAAGGAAATGGAGTCTAGAGGTATTTGGGAGTTGGGCAAGGTGGCTCCTGTCTGTAAACACAGTACTTGGGAGTTAGAGGCAGGAGGATCAGGAGTTTATCAAGATCATCCTTGGATATATAGCAAGTGAGACCCCTTGTTAAACAAATAAACAAGCAAACAGCCCCAATCAAAGATCAAATAAACAATGACAAAAGATACTGTATACCTATTTTGGAATTTTACAGACCAAAATTAAAAGGAGGCCTAGGGGTTGGTAGTAGAGTTTGGGGCCGAGCACCTGTTTAGTGTGTATGAGACCCTATGTTCAGGGCCCTGGGTTTAATCCCTACCACTAAAGCACAGTGGCATTCTCATGCAGTTTATCTACAGAATATATGGGGGTGTTATTGGGAGCCCAGCCAAGACCTCGAGTTATTGCTCTGCACACATTCTACTCCAGCCCTCTCTCCCAGGTGGCTGGGTGAGGCCAAGCCAGCCTTCAGCACAAGGCCAGATCCCTGTTGCTTCCAAATTTTGAAGCCTTCAGTGCCCAGTCTCTGATCGGTCCCCAATAAGACTTGAATCTTGGAAAGGAACTTATTTCCTAAATACTTTTCTGTGTGAGGAACAACATCCGAAACTTTCATAGGTAGAATTTTAGGGGACAAAGACAGTTGTAGGTTTGAATCCTGGCTCTGTCACTTTCTAGTTATGTGACTTGCGCTTGAGTTTCCTTCTCCTCATCTGCAAGACAGAGATAATACTACTTCATAGCACCTGGCCCTTAAAGAAAGGCAGACATCGTTACCGCTAATCTTCCGAAGTAATGAAATTGTTATTTAAGTTCTTTTTATGAACGAGAAAATCAAGAATCAGGAACGTGTGGTACTCGGCAGATCTCCGTGAGTGAATACCTTTGTGTTTCCACATGCTCACAAACTTCCTGGTGTGTAGTATGATTGTCACAAATAGGAATTTGTGGACGCAGTCTCACTGACTTAAAAGAGTGTGCAGTTTCCTTTTGCCCAGTGATATGTCTGGGCTAAGGGCATTAGAGAAGACTGTGGGAAGACTGGGTGGTGCTGAGACCAAAAGCCTGATGTTCTTTACCACTTATTGAGCTCCTCCAGGTAGAAAAGCCAAACTGTCTTTAGCTGAGGAACAGCAAACTCGCCAACCTTAATTTAACTCATGTTTCCCCAGCCTAGTTCCTCTTTATAGTGTCATTATACACTGTATCTTGCTTTATAGCTCAGGTTGGCCTAAAACTCAAAATCCTCCTTATTTAGCCTCCTAGGTGATAGAATTGCTGGCAGAGCCACTTTTTAAAAAAGTTTGTTTTAACCACTTGATTTTTTTTTTCTTTTCAAGACAGGGTTTCTCTGGAGCTTTGGTGCCTGTCCTAGAACTAGCTCTTGTAGACCAGGCTGGCCTCGAACTCACAGAGATCCACCTGCCTCTGCCTCCCAAGCGCTGGGATTAAAGGCATGCGCCGCCGCCACCACCACCCGGCTAACCACTTGAATCTTTAAAACCTTTTAAATACACTTGTTTATCTTTCTGAGTGTATGTATACCACATATTGAGTTCTGCATGTTGAGGTCAGCGGAAAACTTATGGGAGTTGGTTCTTTCTTTCCATCTTGTGGGCCCTGGGGTATTGAACTCAGGTTGCCAAGGTTGGTGGCAATTGCTTTTACTGAGCCATCTCTCTGCACTGGAATCTTTTTTTAAAATCACATTTATTTATTATTTGTGTGCATTTTGTGTCTGGGCATGTTTGTGCCACACTATGGATATAGATGGTAGGAGTCAGTTCTGTCCTTCTGCCACATGGGTCCTGGGGATCAAAATTGAGTTATTGGGATCAAAATTGAGTTATTAGGCTTGGTAGGAAGTGTCATGACACCATCTCACCAGCCTTGAACCTTTATAAAAAAAATTTGGACTATTTATTTATTATTTTTATTTTACATGTGTGAGTGTTTTGCCTGCCTGCGTGTATGTGCACTGTGTGCATGCCTGGTGCCCTCAGAAGCCAGAAGAGGGCACCAGATCTTCCTGGAATTGGAGTTGAGGATGTTTGTGAACTGCCATGTGGGTGCTGAAAATAGAACCCAGATCGCTGCAAGAACAGCAAGTGTTCTCAATTGCTGAGCCATCTCGCCAGCCCCCGCCCATCCTTGAATCTTAATATTACCTTAAATACTTATCCTTACTTGACTTATGAGTAAATTTACCTAAGCAGGGCAAATGATTGGAAAAACATTTGACCAGGAATCTGCAACTTCTGCAACACTGGCAAGTTATTAAATCTTCCTAGAACTTGATTCCTCTTCCACAGAATGGAAACTTGACTTACATCTTCCCCAAGGCTATTGCCGGGTGTGTTGGCTCATGACTGTAATCACAACTCTTAGGTGGCAGAGGATCTTTCTGAGTTTGAGGCCAGCCATGTTTGTATAGTGAGTTTCAGGCCAGCTAGGGCTATGTAGTCAGACCCAGTCTCAAAAACAAAACAAATCCCCAGACAACAAATGAAAAAAATATGAAATGTTAGCTGGACAGAAGGATTATTCTTTTTGTTTTGAGACAGGCTCTTGAAGCTCAGGCTGGCCTGGTACTTGGTGTGTAATCCAGGTTAGCCTGAGAAGTCAGTTCTTCTTCCTCAATTTAGGATTGCTGTCAGGAGCCATCACACTTCGACAACAGTGAGATCTTCATTGAGCTTTACTTTGTAATGACGTGCTGATTCTAAGAAACAAAAGATAAAAGTAGGTGGTGGTGGCACATGCCTTTAATCCCAGTACTTAGGAGGCAGAGGCAGGCGGATCTCAGTTGGAGGCCAGCCTGGTCTACAAAGTGAGTTCCAGGACAGCCAGGGCTGCTACACAGAGAAACCCTGTCTCAAAACAACAACAACAACAAAAACAAAAACAAAAAAACCCAACTACCAAATAACTTGGGGACTGCTATGCACCAGGTACTGTAGGCAGGCATTTTCATCCTCATTTCAGCTTCAGGTAGGACTAGAAATAGAGCTAGAGAGATGAGAAGGCAGGTCTGTGGGACTGCAGGGTGCGCTTCCCGCTCAGTACCCTACTCCTTCTGCTAGGATGACCGAAGCTTAGTCCTGAAGTAGAATCTACTTAGTTTGTCTCTGTATATAATTAGGAGCAGTTCACTAGAGGAGGAACAATGCTCCTCCTCCTCTTCAGACACTTTCAAGCTATGGTAGAGGCTTTATAGTATACAAGAAATGTTGCAGAGAGTGTACATTATTTTCAGTCAATATGAGCTACCAGTTACAAAACGCATTCATTTTTCTTTTGTTTACTCAACATGTATTGCTTACTATACAAGGTACAAAGGGTCTCTGCACTTAATTAATTCAGTCCGATGTGAGAATATAAATTTAATTAGCATGTGCACAGGTACTCAAACAGTGGACACACAATCTGTGCATATAGGTACAGACCTGATGAATAATTTAGATGATCCCCAAATACAGATATATGTCACCCCCTCCCAAGAACTTTTTTGTTTGTGGTGTTATGATTTGAATCCAGGGCCCTGCATATGCTAGACAAATGTCTACCACTGAGCTGAAGTTCCAAAGTACTGGTTCAATACATAGTTGTCACCAATGAACCTATGGAGAAACAGCTTAGGGAACCTGCACACGGTACATGTACATGTAGCAGGTACCACAATAATTATAACCTCTATGTATGTAAATGTTTGAAAAGCAGTACACTACAGGCTCACAAACTGGCAAATTGGCAAACAGGTGTTTTGCACAGACGTCACTGGTGGGTGATGGATAAAATGCATAAAATATAAAAACGGTTTGGGGAGATGGTTCAGTGGTTAAGAGTCCTTGCTACTCTTGCAGAGGAACTACATTCCATTTCCAGCACCCATGTGGTGGGTCTCAATCATCCATAACTCCAGTTCCAGGGAATTGGATGTCCTCTTCTGACCTCCACTGGTACCAGGCACACATGTGGTGCATATACATGGAATAAACAAAAATATAAACATCCAGGCCTTTTTTTTTGGTAGCAGTAGTTGCCACGAAAATATATACACACATACACACTTAGTGTTTATACATTTACAATGCATACAGAACAGCTGAAAGCATTAATTAAAATGCTGATGGCCAATGATGCTGGGGTAAGCATAATGTATTTTTACTCTAAGCGGGACCAAAGCGTCTAAAAATCCACATTCTCTAGGGAGTAAGGAGTTTCCTGTTTTCCTTTAAAAACAAAACAACATCCGGGCGGTGGTGGCACATGCCTTTAATCCCAGCACTTGGAAGGCAGAGGCAGGTGGATGTCTGTGTGTTCGAGGCCAGCCTGGTCTACAAGAGCTAGTTCCAGGACAGGCTCCAAAGCCACAGAGAAACCCTGTCTCGAAAAACTAAAAAAAAAAAAAAAAAAAAAA
>NW_026068244.1:415618-423839 GCF_014885135.2 Alexandromys fortis
GAGAGGGGGCGGAGATTCCTAGAAAACGTCGCCTTGCGTGGCGTGGTTCTCACAGAAAGACCTGGGAGAAGAAGCAAAGGACATTGGGGAGGAGCTGAAAGCCTGCTTGCGAACTAGGGTGTGTGCGTGCGCGTGCGCGAGTGGTTGCGAGCGCGCATGGGCGCGTACCAGTTCGGGGGCCACTATGAATACGAGCTCCTCTTCCGGTTTGTCTAGAGACTGCGCATGCGCATCACTGGCCTTTAAACGTGCACCGCCGGTCCATCCGGTAAAAGGATCCGGCCTACAAATTACGAGTTTGTTCCTCCGCCACCGAGAGGAACTATTTTCTCTCAGTCTGGTAAATACTTTTAACTAACCACCACCAAATAAGGAGCATATACCACCCGATTTATTTCAGTCACCACATAATGAAAGTTTCTTAGGGTTTATTCTGGCTCAAAGTAGACAAAAGTCGGAGAGACACCTCGCGGAGGGATCCGATTTGTTGTGGTGAGGTGCAGAGGTGGGGGGAGGAGACGCTGACAAACCAAGATGGCGGTGGCGGCGATGAAACCTGCGGCGACCGGGACTTAACTGTAGTAGCAAAGGCTGCAGTAGTTGGTAGGCAGCGGCAGGGTGTGGAAGAAACGGAACAGGATTAAGGGTCGGTAATAGAAACCTCAGCCTGAGACTTTTAGAGTACGGCACCCGCCCCCCTAGGCCCTGACGGGCGGTGGCCGTCCTGCTTAGGGCCTAGACTCCGAGAAGTGCCTCGGTTTCAGACAGCGGCGGCGCCATGAGCCCTTAAGGGCGGTCTGAGCCCTCCCGATCTCTGGCCCAGCCCTCGGGCCCACCATGGAGCTGGGGTCCGACGATTTCCTACCGCCGCCGGAGTGCCCGGTGTTCGAGCCTAGCTGGGCCGAGTTCCGAGACCCTCTTGGCTACATCGCGAAAATCAGACCCATCGCCGAGAAGTCCGGCATTTGCAAGATCCGCCCACCTGCGGTAAGGCCGGGAGCTGATGGTCGCCGGCGGCGAGCTTGTGGGTGGATCCGGGTAGCCCGTGGTGAAGTCCCGAGCGGAGGGCAGCAGGTGTGGGAAGATGGATTGACTGGGATCTTGTGGGTGCCTTGCTCATCGTAGAAAGGGTGCTGGAGTTAGGGGTTCTCCCGTTTTGTGGCATGCCAGAGACCTGGGGTCTGAGCCCACTCCCACCCACCCTGCTCTTGAGATGCTAGTGGGCTGGGGAGAGTTCGCAGGGAGGCACGGAAAATACATCTGGTAGTTTGTGTCCTCTACATCAAGGCTATGCTCAGTAATGACTATTGTGTCATTTTCTTTAAGGCAGGCTGTGTGGTGTAGTGGAAAGATCACATTCTTAAATTCAGGGAGACAGAATTTAAAACTACTTAGAAGGTTAGCATCTGAATGACCTTGGGCATGTAAGGTAATCTCTGAGCCTGTGAAATTGTGTACTGGGAATAATGAGATTAAACTAGGTAACATAGTACACTCTGGTAAGTGGTAATTACCGTGACTCTGGAGGTGCTTGATGTGGTCATTGGTTTGCTCCTGTGTGTGTTGACTCATGTTTACTCACACCCTGTCAGGCCAATTCATCTATGATAATATCCTGGCCTGATGGATCAGTGAGGAAATCGTTCTCATACTGGGTGCTTTTTCTGCCTCCTCAGAGATGGGTTTAGGAATTGGTTCCGTTTATGTCAGAACTTGCGCAGGGTCTCCGCAGACTTTCTATGAAGAAATTTAGACCAGTTAGCTTGGTATGTCCCTTCTCAGAAGATTTCTACTCTACCTCTGGCCCAGAATGTAGGTGATCCTATAAGATAAGGCTTTCTTGGGTCCCCAGAAACAGAGCAGAGCCATG
This sequence comes from Alexandromys fortis, assembly GCF_014885135.2. NCBI lineage: Eukaryota > Metazoa > Chordata > Mammalia > Rodentia > Cricetidae > Alexandromys > Alexandromys fortis. Next base: position 417,489 of record NW_026068244.1, read on the forward strand.
GAAATCTCTCTTGGTTCCCAAACGTCAGCAAAAAGGACCATATCTTTGGTACTAGTCCTGACTTGACCAGAAGTTTTCCAAAGGCTAGGACAGGCTGCTGCCTCGCTGACACTGGAGGAGAGATGAAGATCAGTGTTTAGTGGCCACATGGGATTTGGTGGGTTGGATTGAGTTCTCTTACAGCACTGTGTTTCTGAGGAGGTGATCCAGGATGTGGAGCCTCATTCCCACCTGAGAAGACCACCACAGGTCTCCTTATCTGACCTAATGTTTTTGGTGCCTTTCCATTGGCTGGCTTTAGATGGGTCCTCTAGGGTCTAGGAAGAGTTAGGTAAGCTAATTTTTTCCTTGTTGGAGCCTGGCTACAGTGTCTGAGGATGCTTTTCTCTGGTGAGTTAGTCACAACTGGTAGTAACAGGCCTGGAAGGTCAACAGAAAGGAAAGGTTGGACGCCTGGATCGCATTGAAGAAAATTTTTTGAAGTAGTCTGGAGAGGCACCTCTGACCTAGGGATAGTTGAAATCTGGATTTCCCTTTTTCTCCCTCGGGCTTTTGGGCAGGTTGGCCTTAGATAGGTGCGATTACCCTGCTTTGGGGGACCAGGATGGGAAAGACAAGCCCATGGTGTGTGTATGTAGTAGTCATGTGTGTCCGTGTGTGGCCAGAAAGTCATTTGGTAGGTTTCTTTTTTCTGCTCCAATAGCTTGCTTCTTTCCAGTCCAAGAGACCTGACTCTGTTTTTGTTGTTGACGGTTTTGTGTGCCCCCCCCCCCTTAAAACACCTTTAGGCCCTAAAGCACCTGGCTTTCTTCTGATTGGAACTTGAATTACTCACACAAGTGATGCTTGAGTTCAGGATGCAAATCTGTGTGCGAGCAGGTATTGGAGTTTGTCTTAGAGGGGTGGTTTTGGGTTTGAATTTCAGAGCATATGACTGCTACACTTGGTATAGATGGATGGGCCATATGGGAGCTTCATAGCTTCTTGAATTAGATAGCCATCCTGTTTGTCACCACACTCTAAATGCCTTCATCCTGAGCATTTAGTACTGGATTGGGACTGAAGATGAGAGGTTTGCTGGACCTTCCCCATCTCTCTGTTGTAGCTCCTGCTTTAGGATTTCAGTTCTGCAATCTCCTGTCAGGTGCTTGATGTTGCACTGATTCGTTAGAATTTGGCTGAGCAGGAAAAAGGGATACCTGGAGTTTTGTGTTTGAGCACCTTTCTGTCTGGGTTATCTGTGCTGATGGGAGTGTGGTGGACGGTAAGAGAGTATGGGGAGCTCCACTGGGCTTAAGCTATACCATTATTAGCCTAAATTTTTTTCTCTCCTGCTTTACTCAGCCTCAGGTGCCCTCTCTCTACTACTGTGGGTTGGGGAAGAACATGTGTACTTGCAAATAAGAATCCTCTGGCTCCTTTTCTAAGAGGGCGAGCATGCATGCAGAAGAGATCAACAGCCTTCTTTTCCCATTCCTTTACCCTCCTTTCATATGTATGCACTTGTGTATGGATGCTGGTAGCTTGGTGTAGTGCAAAGAACCATTGATCAGAGGACATGGAATCTAGTGTTGGCTCTATTGCTAACTAGCATGTAGTTTCTTCTCCCCAATTGTAAAATGAAGGCATGGATCTAGGTTATTCTTTTTTTTTTTTTTTTTTTTTTTTTTTTTTTTTTTTTTTTTTTTTTTTTAAACCACTTCCTACACAACAGAGCTCCAGGAAAGAGAGGACTGTCTGGGGAAGTATTGATGAGTCTGTTGGGAAGGGGAGTCTTTAGCTGTCCTTTGGGTAGAACAGAAAAAGCTTCAACTTGGCATGGTAAAGCTTTTCCTGCTTTTATTAATTTTTCTTGGTTTCCCTTCTGTAAATCCTTGCATTCTTTGCCACAACTATTGGGCTTCCCACTTCCAGACTTCCTTCCTTCCCTGTCTCTTATACCATGCAAGTATATGAGAGAGAACCCACAGGCAGCCTTTCAAACCTGGTGAGTGAGGAAGAGATGCAGATGCATGTTCCTTTGTCTTTCCTGCAGTGTCTTCTATGACTCTGAGAGAACAGACATTGACAGTCTAAACTATTAGTCCCTGCCAGAACCAGAGCTGAGCTGCCCTGTATGTGTATTCACTGATGGGGTCAGACTTAGAGATCAAATGTCTTGTTAGTAAGTCAGGGCCAGAATTCATATGCCCACCTTACAGATAAGAAAACAGACTGAGAAAGAAAGGTAATAAGATTTCATAGCTAGTAACTAGTAGAGAGCTACAATGTGAACCCAGGTCTTTTGACTTCAGGTCCTGTGTGGTTGCCAGAACTCTGGGTTATATGTCCTGCCTAGGGAAGGGTGGTGATGCAGGTGTATAGAAGGTTTGTGGTTAACTGTTTTGAGCTTTTTATAATTCTCAAAATCCTAACACTTTACTGTTGAGAAAGACTTAGAAGAAGTTTACAAGGGTGTATACATGAGGCCTTGCATATGGGCTTGAGGGGTCCTTATGCCCTGTTATAAGTCTTGGGGAGAGTTGGAAGTGGATCCATTTATATGTTTGCCAGCTTAATGGATCTGAGGTGTCAAGAAATTTTAAGAAATATTAATGGAGCACTGATCGGGTTTAGGTTCCCTCTGGTCATACATTAAAGTGGGATAACCCAAGTTCCTTTCCTCTTTCTATTCTAGGATTGGCAGCCACCCTTTGCTGTGGAAGTGGACAACTTCAGATTTACGCCCCGAATCCAGAGGTTGAATGAACTGGAGGTGAGATTTGGAGAGGGTTTAAGTGTGCTTAGGACATAAAAGAGGCTTTGGAGTTCCAGATGTAAGGGCAAAGACAATTCACTTTTTTTTTTTTTTTTTTTTTAAATTTGGCTTTTTGAGACAATTTCTCTTTGTAGCTTTGGGTGTCCTAGAACTTCTATGTACACCAAGCTGGCCTTGAACTCATAGAAATCTTCCTGCTTTTTGTTCTCAGGCCCCCCCCCCCCCAATGCTGGGATTAAAAGCGTGTGAGACCAAAGGCTGGAGATGTTCCTTTCCCATAAAACTTTTCTACTTATGAATTTTCCCTGTCAATACCTGTCCTACCTACCTGGGTCAACAAAAGGTAGCTGTGTGGCTGGCTGAAACCTCTTCCTTGATCAGCTCAGTGTGGCCTCATATATTTAATTTATCCATGGCTTTGTGCTTCCTACCTTCCTTTTTTGATACTTAGAAGAGTGGATGGTTGTGTCGAAGAGCAAAAACAGTACAAGAACTAGTCTATGTAGAGGCTGGAATGGTTAGAGACATGGACAGGGGTCAGGCAGGTAGCCTTTTCCCTCCTTTTTGTTCTGTACAGGATGTCTGGGCCCCTAGGATAGGTGGTATTTTTCATTGGAGCTTGAGAATGCCCTGGGATGGTGAGAGTGGGTGTCCTAAAGCTGGTTTTAGGCACGCACGGTCCTGGAGTTTTCCATAGAAGATACAAGTTAGATGCATGTTCCCTTCCCACTCCTCCTCCAGTAATATGTGTCTTTGAGCCTTTTTCAGTATTCTAGTGGAGTATTGGGCCCAGCTGAATACCACTACCCCCAAATTTGCTTTTTTTTAAAAGACCATAATTCTTCAGCATTGGCACTATTGACAATTTGGATCAGATCTATCTATCTATCTATCTATCTATCTATCTATCTACCTACCTACCTACCTACCTACCTACCTACCTACCTACCTATTTTGGTCATGGGGTAGTTGTATGTGGATATACATGGAGCATAAAATTGTTCTCCATTGAGAATTACTGTCCTAAACTCAGTCTAGATATTGTTCAAGTCAGAACCAGAGTTAATCTCTTGTGAGTAGTGTGAGTTCCTTAGAGAAATAAAATCTGACCAGGTCTTTGGCTGGTATAGCTGTGGACAGGTATTACCTAGCACTGAACAAGCGTAGGTCTTCTAGAGTTTTCCTGCTAGTTAATAAGGGAAGGAGCAGAGGTGAGGCCAAGTTTATAAAGGTAAGGGGTGGGTTCGTATGGATGGTGTTCTTAATACCATTAGGATTTTCACTGCCAAGGAACTTTAGTTCATTTCTTACCTTGGGTACACCTTAGTTCTTCTCTACCTAGGACTCAGAGGACTGACTAGAAAAGGGCTTCTGTCTCAAGTGATTTGTTTTTGTTTTTTGAGACAGGGTTTCTTTGTAGCTTTGGGCCTGTCCCAAGAACTAGCTCTTGTAGACCAGGCTGGCCTCAAACTCTCAGAGATCTGCCTGCCTCTGCCGCCCCCCCCCCCCCCCAGTGCTGGAATTAAAGGTGTGCATCACCACTGCTGGGCATTTCTGAAGTTTCTAGAGGGTCTTAACCGTTCTTCTTAATTAAGTCCATATCTCTGGGGTAAGTGTACTATTTTCCTTTTCCCATTTTTTGTTTTCAAAACAGTGTCTCAAGTAACCCAGGCAGGCCTCAAATCTGCTATGTAATGGAGTCTGGAGTTTAACTCCTCATTTTCCTGCCTCTGCCTTTCAAGTGCTGGATTACAGGTGTGAGCTACCAAACCTGGCATTTATTTTCTAGTAAAAATATATGGGGTGCAGTGAGTGGTGTGCATTTGCTCAATCAGCAAATCAGTGGAGAGAAGGCTAAGCTTAGAGTTACTTGATTATTTATGTATCTTGTTGTGTGACTTAACTCTTTTCTAGCCCTATTTCTTCATCTGTATAAGACATAATAATACACAAACAACCTTGTCAAGAGAATGAGACAAAGACTATTACGACCTTTTGGAAAATGAGAAAAAAGTGGGGCCAAGCACTGTCTTGAGCCCAGAGCTCATTTTACTCGAAGTCTACTCTGTTCCCTTTCTCCCCTAAGTTTGAGCCAGAAAATGGGCCACTGCAGAGTGTGGGGGGTGGGATGGAGTGTTGGTGGTAATGGATGGGTGGTGGTAGGAGGTGGCTGGTGTTTTTGAGCCATTTCTTCTTTAGGCCCAGACAAGAGTGAAACTGAACTATTTGGACCAGATTGCCAAATTCTGGGAGATCCAGGGCTCATCCTTAAAGATACCCAATGTAGAACGGCGCATCTTGGACCTCTATAGCCTCAGCAAAGTAAGAACAGGTTTTTCTCAAATATTTCCCAACCCTGTCTCAATAAACCCTTGTTATGCTAGGACCCCTTCTGGTTTGGATGTTGGGTCTCTGGGCTGTATGGAAGGGGTGGACTGGTAGCACAGCAGAATATTTTCCCACCTCTTACAGAAGTTTGAGATTGGGAGAAGCGAGAGGCTGCAGTTGTCTTTCTTATCTTTCTGTAGGCCTGCTGCTGGATGTTCACATCCATCATGGCCCTTTTTGCTCTTCCTTGCAGATTGTGGTGGAAGAAGGTGGTTATGAAACTATCTGTAAGGATCGTCGGTGGGCTCGTGTGGCCCAGCGCCTCAACTACCCACCTGGCAAAAACATCGGTTCCCTGCTACGCTCTCACTATGAACGCATTGTTTATCCCTATGAAATGTATCAGTCTGGAGCCAACCTTGTGGTAAGGATGCCAGGCTATGGTGGAGTAAAAAAAGTCTTTATCCTCAGGCACATATTGGTACACTTTTTTTTTGTTTGTTTATTTGTTTATATTTGACACAGGGTCTTGGTATGTGGCAGGCTGGCCTAGAAGTCACCACGCAGCTAGCCCACTTACTGTGTAGCTCAGACTACACTCAAAACTCCTCCGCTGGGAAGTCCAGAGGTGACTAATAAGTCCTCCTACTTCAGTCCCCCAGCTAGATTTCAACTGCCATGCCCTTGCTGTCTTAGAATCTTCTTTTTTTTTAAATTATTTTTATTTTATGTGTGTTGGTGTTTTGCCTGCATGTGTGTCTGTGTGAAGGTGTCGGATCCCCTGGAACTGGAGTTAGACAGTTATGAACTGCCATGTGGGTGATGGGAATTGAACCCAGGTCTCCTGGAAGAACAGCCAGTGAACCACTGAGCCATCTCTCCAAACCCTTAGATTCTTTTTTATTTTCTTTTGAAGCAGGGTCCTCTTATAGCCCAAGCTGGTCTCAAACTTTGTAGGCAAGGATGAGTTTGAACTCTTAATCCCCCTGCTTCCACCTTTCAGGTCACTGAAATTACAGGCATGCACTACCATACTAAGTTTAAGCAATACTGGGGATCAAACTCTGGCTATATCTATGTTAGGTAATTTACCAATTGAGTTGTGTCTCCACATCCTTACCTTGAACTTTATAAATTACATTTAAAATTACGGTATGTACATACATGCACATGGAGGTCAGAGGATGCTTTTCAGGATTTCATTCTCTTCCACCTGTGGGTTCATGGGATTGAACTGAGATTATTCTGTCTTTTTTTTTTTTTTT